>NW_015544227.1:825275-843352 GCF_001515605.1 Sinocyclocheilus anshuiensis | reverse complement strand
CCCCAGACGATCCGCTGCAGTGAACTCTGACTCAGATTCAGACCTCGACTTGGAGGACGTGGACAAGATCATGCTGCGTCTACCCGACAACCCCGAGCCCTTATTGGACTTTGCTAACGCCTCTCAGGGCATCTTGCTGCTCCTGATGCTCAAGCAGCACCTTAAGAACCTCTACGGCTTCTCTGACAGGTGAGCTTTAATCGCTAGTCCAAATGCATTCTGGTCTGAAATGACTATTGTAATGTGTTCATGGCCCTGGCTTCATAACAAACGCCTCTTTGTCTCTTCCTGCAGTAAAATTCAGAAGTACTCACCTACAGAATCTGCAAAGGTTTATGATAAGGCTGTAAACAGGAAGGCCCATGTGCATTTCAACCCACGGCAGACACTAGACTACCTGACGAACAGCCTGTCCAATGCAGATCTTACTTACGATGTCAAGAGGAGAGTCGTCAGACAGTATTTAGATGTAAACATTCTGGTTTTCACTTTTTATTTGTGTTTTGCCTCATACGGTGCTGTTTAGAAAGGCTGAGTTATAAAAAATAAAAAAAATCTATTCTTCTGTTCATAATTTTAAAAAATTTAGTATTTTTTGGTGCGTGGAAACAGGCAACACCGCAGGGCTTTCCTCATCTCGCTGCTCAACCTGTTTGATGACAGCGCGGTTAGTGACCTTTTTTTAATGTTTTGCATTATGTGTCACTCTATGGTATATTTTATTTTATATTATCTTCTGTAACTACAGTTTATGCTTTCATATAGTGTTTCTTGAATAATGTTGTTTTGCTTTCTTCCCATTTAGAAGTCAGACGTGAACATGCTGTTGTATGTCGCAGACAATCTCGCCTGCTTCCCATATCAGAGTCAGGAAGAGCCGCTGTTCATTATGCACCATGTAGACATCACACTATCAGTGTCCGGCAGCAACCTGCTGCAGTCCTTCAAAGAGGTGTGGTGCTTTTTCAACCACTCAGTGTGTTGAATTTCTATCCTTTTACTGCAACTCTCTTAAACCCATAGTAGTCTAGAAAAAGTGTTCTTTTTTTTTTTTCTTTTTTTTAATAACATGATGGTAGATATAAATCTTCTTAATTTAGGGCAGATATAAATTGATTAGTATCTACAAACCAACATTTGATTCCAAGCTTGTTAGCCCTTATTTTTTTATTTTATTTTATAAACATTTTTTAGGGCTAATTCTAGAAATTTAATTCTAAAAAATGCTATTAAAAAAACGGTGTAGACAGTTTTATTTAAGAGTTATTTATATACTCATTTATTAATTTATTTATATTAATTATTAATCATTTATTTATTAATATTAGCTTTTAATTAGATGTAAACATTCTGGTTTTCACTTTTTATTTGTGTTTTGCCTCATACGGTGCTGTTTAGAAAGGCTGAGTTATAAAAAATAAAAAAAATCTATTCTTCTGTTCATAATTTTAAAAAATTTAGAATTTTTTAAATTTATTTACATTTTTTCTGTCTTTTTTTACCTGTTTATATATATATATTATATATATATATATTTTTTTTTTTTTTTGCTCTGAAATAGCTTGAAAATTAAAGATTTAATTTATTTTTTCCATCCATTTTTCATGTTTTTGATTTGTTGCTTTTTTCAGTCAAATAATCGGGGCATGTTATTTTTCAATAATTAATAATCATTAATATCATCATTTTTCATTTTCATTTAATAATCATTAATGATTTTTTTTTATTAAAGGACAAAGAAGAATGATTTAATATATATTAAATGGTTTAATATGTGCATAATATGAAAATATGAATATGTATTTTTATATACTCAACAATAAAAAAAGTAAAACCAGTATTGATATTAACTAAAACAAACTATTACAAATTTTCATTAATTGAAATAAAGCTCAAATAAAATATAAATATTAGAAATAAATTTAAGTTATAAAAATTAGGCTAAATAGTTTTTTTTCTATTTAAAATGACATAGCAAAATTACTAAAATTTAAATAAAAACTACAAATATATAACAAATAAGGTCATTTAAAATATGAATAAAGATAATAATACTATATAAATAATGCTAAAATAAGTCATTTAATAGACATTTAATATATGAAGAAAAAAATGTCTTGAACTTGAAGATTTTTTGACACAAAGAGCTCATTGAATTGTCTTGAATTTATATATTACAAAAAATATTTTTTTTGTACTGTTTCACAAAAATGAGTCAAACTGACCATCTCTAAATGTTTTATTCCACAGTTTAAGGTTCTGATGGAGCACTTGGACCCAGATGAGGAAGAGGAGGAAGGGGAGGCTTCAGCCAGTATCCACGCCAGAAATAAAGCTATCACTGCTCTACTAGGAGGGTCCAGCCCCAAGAATAATGCTGCCGACTCGTACGATGACGACAGTGATGCGGACGAAAAGGCTCCTGGGGTAAGAAAGCCCAGATGCTGATGTTTTCATTCGACTCTTGATGTCTTGCGTTACCGTCACTTGAAAACACCATGTGTTTGTTCTCTTCTAGTCATCACGGAGATCCAGGAGAGGCGGAGATTCCGCAGAGGCATCAGGTCACATGAACGAAACTTTAGAAGCCATGGACGTCATCGCTATCTGCTGCCCCAAGTATAAGGACCGGCCGCAGATAGCGCGTGTTATTCATAAGACAAGCACAGGCTACAGCATTCGCTGGATGGCCGGGTCGTACTCCGGCACCTGGGCGGAGGCCAAGAAACGCAACGGACGTAAACTGGTGCCTTGGGTGGACACTATAAAGGAGTCTGACATTATTTACAAGAAAATTGCCTTGACAAGCGCGCACAAACTGACCAACAAAGTAGTGCAGACTTTACGTTCACTGTACGCAGCCAAGGAAGGAACTTCCAGCTAATTAACTCTCGAACTGTTACACCCAACAAACTCTCAGCAGCCAAATTTCATCAGGATTTAACGTTTTGTAAACATAAGTCGGGAGAGAAAAGAGAACTACAGACTCACAGGTTTTAAGATCCAACGCGGAACTGGTCAAATTAAGGAACGACGATTTTAAAAGAGTGGTCTGTTTGGAAATGTAGATGTGAATCCTGTACATCTTTTAAGTTAAACGGAAAAGAAAGAAACAGAGCTCCTTCGCTGTTGTGCAGCAACTTGGTTGTTTGAATTTTTTTCCCCTCCACTGTATCATAGTTTAACACAAAACGGAAACAAAAAATGTTTATATCTCTGACGAAAAAAAAAAAAATCTGTTCAAAGAAATAAACCTAAAGTGAATGTTGGAAATTAGTCTGTTGATGTTCTTAATAAAGTGACCTTGGAGTTTAACCTAGCACCGGTTGGATTTCTTTAGCTTAGCTCAGTTTCCAGGGAAATAAACTTTTAAACATCTCCTCTGCTTTATGTTTTACTTCTTTTGTGCTGTAAAATGGAGTCTCCTGGACATAATTTATTCAGTTGAAAGCAGAGCATGCAGTATCTTTCGCCTACATGGAAGGGAGTTTTTTTTTGTAAATGTAGATTTTGATGTACTGGGTCAGCGTTTGGGTCTCCACCCCACAGCGGGACGAGGGACCCCCATCATGTGTGGAGGAGCAAATACTGCAATAAATTTTTTACTTCTCTTTGTTACTTGTCTGGTTTGCGTTTGACTTTGATTTTTGATGTTCACGTTCATGCATCGTTTTTAAAAGTGTTGTTGCGTCGGCTTTCGATCTTATTTTATGACTGAATGTCATTTATTATAGATGTCTGCATATGTATACACTACTATTCAAGAGTTTGCCATCTGCAATTTTTATGTTTTTGAAAGAAATCGCATGCTCACAGGGCTGCGTTTTTTAAAATCAAAAATAGGGTAAAAACAGTGATATTGTAAAATACTATTACAATAACTTTTCTATTTAAATCTATTTAAAAACGTAATTTATTGCTGTGATACAAAGCTGATTTTTCATCAGTCATTATTCCAGTCTTTAATCACATGATCTTTCAGAAACCATTCTAATATGCTGATTTCATGCTCAAGTATTCATTTGCTGCTGATGAAGCATTTCATATTATTATCAATATTGAAAACAGTTGTGCTGCTTCATATTTTTGTGGAAACTGATCCATTTTTTTCAGGATTCCTTGATAAATAGGATGACCAAAAGAACAGCATTTATTTAAATGTTGAGGGTAGGCTCAAATGTATTAACCATCACTTGGTTTAGATGTCTTGATCTGGCCAACTGGAATTTTTAGTTGAAACCAAGATAAGGAATATAAAAACAGAAAAGTGTGAAACATTATCACAACATCACTGCAACAACTTTTTTATATTTTTATACTTTACTGGAACTTCAGGTCATATGACAGTCTAAAATGAGGTCAATCAGTTCAAGCTGTGTTGTGGTTAACCAGGTCACAAACAGCATGGCTTACCATTCCTTTCGCTCTTGTAGTCGGTTTAACCACTTAAACCAGTTCTGGATTTGGAACAGCATGAAATGGTTCAAAACCAGCTACCATCCCTGCCTGCCTTGAGTAAGTGGAAAAGAATTCTGTAAGAAATAGAAAAATATGGGGAATTTTATGGTTAATGTAAAACTGACTCTACAACTAATTTAAAACAACTATCAAAACTACAATCAAATTCATCTTTAGAGGTTTATATACACGTATTCAAGTTACGGAAATCAGCTAGTTTGTTGAGGGTCCCAGCTTGGCCAAACTGGGTATTCCAGCCTAAAAATCACCCAAAACCTTCCTAAAACCATCCATAGATCAGCCTGGTAGTCTGCAAACCAGTTTAAGACTAGTTAAAGCTGTTAGCGACTTGAATAATCCTAAAGTGAGAGGTCCCTCAGGGAAACGCTATTGCACTGCTGGAGCTTAACTTACTTTTAATTTGACTAAAAGCAAAGATGTACTAAATTACTACATTTACCATGATGTAAAACACTGTTTGCTCTGTGAGTGTTTTAATATGAGGTCACCCTCCTAAATCAGTATTACAGGTGCTATAACTCAAACTTCCCGTCACAGTAATGTTTTACTGCTCTGTACTGAACTACAGGATGACCCAGTTGCCTCTGATGCCGATTCATAAACCAGCTCCACTTCCCACCAAATCAAAGCGAAGAACGACTCATGCGCTGGACGAACACTCGGATTTGTACTCTATAAGTTACAAAAGAATGAAAATGCGCGAAAGCATGAATTCGGGCTTTGTTATGGACGTTATCGAGCTAGAGTCGTTCGTGAACAGCCCTCCTCTCGGATTCACTGTTTCGAGAGTCGCGCGGGCTGCAGAGTCGTGAAGTGGGATCAGGAGAACAGCTGCGTGTTCATCGATGAGAGCCAGTCTAGCGAGGGAAAAGTGATTTTCTGTAATTCTCCAGGAAGGTAAATGGATTTAAATAACGTCATGTGACAATATGCAGGTTTAGATATAGCCTGCTTTTGTAATTCTTCTTGGAGAGAGAGCAAGCGCAAATCCTTGCAGCGGCAGGTCTCAGCGCCACTTCCGGTGGCATCCCCAGCTGCCATTGGCAGCTGCCAGTGTGTGTATATATATATATATATATAACATTTCTGTCCCCCTCACTTCTGAAATGATGGCTACGCCCCTGTATATAGTATACACAGTGTAGTTTTACCGAACAAACAGCAGAAACGGCGAGAAAGACCGTGGCAGTTGCCAGAAACGAATAGTGGCTCCTGGCAAGAACTATGGCAACTGATACATAAAAATGTATAATAATAATAATACAATTGTGGGAACTTTGCATCATCATTTTAAAAACACCACCACCGCACGCCACTGAGTACAGTGTAGTTTTACCGAGCAAACAGCAGAAACGGCGAGAAAAACCCTGGCAGCTGCCTTTGACTCCTGGCAAGAACTCTGGCAACTGATAGGCTACATAAAAATGTATAATAATAATAGTACAATTGTGGGAACTTTGCATCATCATTTTAAAAAACACCACCGCACGCGGCACGCCACTGAGTACAGTGTAGTTTTACCGAGCAAACAGCAGGAACGGCGAGAAAGACCGTGGCAGCTGCCACGAACTCTGGCAGCTGCCTTTGACTCCTGGCAAGAACTATGGCAACTGATACATAAAAATGTATAATAATAATAATACAATTGTGGGAACTTTGCATCATCATTTAAAAAAAAACATCACCGCACGCCACTGAGTACAGTGTAGTTTTACCGAGCAAACAGCAGAAACGGCAGCTACCACGAACTCTGGCAGCTGCCGGAAACGACTAGTAACGACTAGTAGTGGCAGCTGGGGATGCCACCGGAAGTGGCGCTGCGACCTGCCGCTGCCAGAGAGAGCGCCAGTCCCTGCTGTCTTCTTGGCCATTTCAAGAATGTCATAGTACGTACTTTGGGAGAGTACACAGATTTGAGACGACAGCTAACCTCAAAAACAACATACATCCTGGTGTCCGCATGCACCAAATCAAAGGTCGAAGAAAAGAGAAACGGAGATGTTACAGGCAGGATTTTTTATTATTAATATTTCACACAGTGAAAGTCTTTGACCTGCTTCTGCAAATTAACTTGGATGTGTTTTTACGTATAAACAGAGGAGATTGATGTGTAGTGTGTACTGTATACATACATAAAATGATATATTAAAATAAATAAATGTATATTAAAATGACAAAATTATACAGTATTCTGAAAAAGGCATAATTCT
Organism: Sinocyclocheilus anshuiensis; assembly: GCF_001515605.1. Lineage (NCBI taxonomy): Eukaryota > Metazoa > Chordata > Actinopteri > Cypriniformes > Cyprinidae > Sinocyclocheilus > Sinocyclocheilus anshuiensis. The sequence continues at coordinate 836,663 of NW_015544227.1, read as the reverse complement.
ATCAGCATACTGTATGTACATATATACTGTGTATGTATATATATATATATATACACACAAAGTCTGTGGTCGTTTAGTCATTTTTTTAATTTAAAAAACAAATATTATGAAATACATTATTGGCATAACCATTTAAGTGAACAGTTTTAAAAACGGACTTTGTAAATGTACTTTTTGACATGCAAACAGAGGAGTGTTACCGAAATATTTTCTAACAATATACACTACCGTTCAAAAGTTTGGGGTCAGTAAATTTCTATTCTTTCTTTTTTGAAAGAAATTTAAACTTTTATTCAGCAAGGATGTGTTTAATTGTTAAGAAGTGATAGCAAAGTGTTATATTGTTAGAAAAGATTTATATTTTGAATAAATGCTGTTTTTTTAAATAAGTCTCTTCTGCAAATCACGGCTGCATTTATTTGATCAGAAATACAGAAAAAAAAGAGTAATATTGTGTTACTGTTTTATATATATAACTGTATATAAATATAATAACTGTTTCCAGCATTGATAATAAATCAGCATATTGGAATGATTTCTGAAGGATCATGTGACACTAAAGACTGGAGTAATGATGCTGAAAATTCAGCTTTGCATCACAGAAATAAAGTATATTTTAAAGTATATTAAAAAAGAAAACCTTTATTTTAAATTGCAATAATATTTCACAATATTACTGTTTTCTGTATTTCTGATCAAATAAATGCAGCCTTGATGAGCAGAAGAGACTTCTTTAAAAAAAGATTACAAATCTTATTTCTAAGCACTACAGTTGTAAAAATTTATCATAACAGGAAATGCAATATGGCTGTGTCACAGTGTCAACAGGGAAGGTATCATTAAACTTTGACACCATTGCATGCTGTATTTGTAAAGTCAAACTCCTCACCCTTCTTATTATTGTCTATAGCTCTTGGATATTATGTGGTGGCGATCAACGGCAGTCATCCAATGATCAGATGGGAGATGGAGAGAGGCTTAGACATGACTATTTCATCTGTTGCTGGAGAGAGTTATACAGTTGATGTGAGTTTCTCTGTAGTGGAGACTTCTGTTTTTCAATGATTTATGATGTACAAGTTTAGTGGCCTTTTTCTGGAAATGTAAAAAATGAATTAAAAGTAAATGATTGTGTGTGTGTGTGTGTGTTAAGGTTGATGTTAGTGCTGCACTACAGGGATGGGTCGGTGAGAGCTTTCAAATCCTTGTTGATGGAAAAAAGGTGAAACCCATCTGGAAAGACACACATTTCATCATCAAGTACCGTTCTGACGCCCTTTTTGACTTTCCCTACTGGTTCGGCTTCAGCAAACGACAGTTCAAGGTGTGTTTTAATAAATGAGCAGGCCTCTGATGAGTTCTAGTATTGAGAATATGACTGGATATCTGATCTAGCAGGTTTCTTACCATGGAAGAGGAGATCAACACCCAAAATGTTCTGTGAAACAGCAAAAATCTTCCGAAAACAGGCTTCGGTCTGTGGAAACTGAAGCCCCAGATGAGGAGACCATTAAAACATCTTAAAGGACTGTTTTATTGTAAATAAAACTTTATGTCAGCAGTAATACAAAATAAAAAATTCATAAAGAAATGGAGATCATTGGAATTTAATCTTAATTATAATTCTGTTGAAGCAGAAAGATTTACATCCTCACATTGTAAACTAGCAAACACAAGATAGTTACAATACTTTTTTAAATGGGTCACTTTATGCAAAAGTGCCCGAATGTGTTCCATTCATTGCTTTAAATGGGTCATATCATGAGGAATCAAATTTTCCTTTATCTTTTCGGATAACTGAAATCAAGCCAAACAAATAAATAATTTCAAAACTTTTGATGTCACACAGAGTAAAACATGCTATACTCTAGTTTTACACATTTCTTGTGCTGTGTAGCACCTACACTCTGCATGTACTTCCAGAGAATCAATAGAAATGTGTAGTTAGTTATACTATACCTAATAATTTCAGTCTGACATTTCAGCACTGATTAGTTTGTAATCCTGTCATGTAATGCAGACTTCGCAAAGAGGCTGAGGATTTTGCTGAACTATATTTCACACAGCAGGAAACCTGCAATCTGGTGTGCGAGCAGAACTTGGCGCTTTTAAAGGCACAGTAAGCCTTGACCATTCAAATCTAAAGTTCAAAGAGAGGTGTGAAATAGGTTATGAAAACTAAACTTTTTTTGACAAATCTTTACTAACCTTACATGTTGACCTTGATGGAAAAAAAACTAAACCATGATATGACCCATTTAAAACATTTCTTCAAATACCTTATACTGGGATATTAATGGTAAAAACAGCCTTTTTTTAAATCTTCGTTTGTTGATTTGTAAAGGTTTGTAATATGTACATATCATTTTGCAATGAAATGCCTTTGTGATCATCACTGTGAACGCTTCACACTTTTCTTGCCACATCCTCTCACTAACTGACAAACCATTAACCAAAAGATCTTATCTACACTGATGTGTTTGCACTACTGTTTCAGCTGCTGTTAAATCTGTATGGAACAGTTCAGGGCAAGAGCAGAAGGGTTGATGCTGCTTTGGTGATGGTCTGGATGTACTCTTTGTAGTCACTGCCACCATAGCTGAGCATCAGGTGATTTATGATTCCCACAACACACATGAGTGACAGGAAGAAGAGGATGCGTTTCCCAAACAGGAAGCCGGGAGTGCTGTCAGGCATACAAGCAGAATATCTGTCAACAAGTCTGGTGTGTTTAAAACACAGCTGGGTTACAACATGTGGTTGATGTGTCTGTTTAAAGCAAAATCCAGGGTTGAAACTTTTAAGTGATGTAATCACTTAAGTTGTACCCATATCATACAGCTGCAATAGTTTAATGACTAACCTTTGTATTGAGATTAACTTTAGGCAACATCTAATGCTGTTGGAATGCATAACAGCACATTTGTGTTTCATGTAGTTTTAAGGTCAGTTTACTCTAATGCATCTTTAGCACAAGAAAACATATTTTTGATGTTCAAAAGGGCTTATTTGTTCACAGTTATGGATTTGTACGTTTAAAAATCTTACCTCTGGCAAGTCTGCCCCAAGTAGCCAACAAAGTACTTCTGCCGGACCACAAGGTAGATAATGCCAGCAAAGGCAGCTGGAGCTGTTACAAAAATGGTTTAATGACTTTGAAAGTGTTCTTATTTAAATGATATAGGATCATTTCCAAGAAAGTTATTGTACAGGTAATTTTCTCACGTAGGGGGATTTTATTAGGGCTGACTCTTATTATATATGCGTCGGTTCCTTAGCAACTCAATTACTATTTCAGTGGTATTCAAAAATAGAGCTTAAGTTATGTAGACAAATATTTGCACATGGTTCATAAAAGAAATTACTAGTCAGGAAATGCAAACCATTTCTACTACATTACAAAGGGGTATTTTCTTTGGTCTGATCCTATCACTATATTGTAGTGAAAGTTAAAAATAACACAGAAAATAAAAAAGGCACTTTCACTTATATATATATATATATATAAAAAAAAAAACTTGATTACGTGTTTATTCAATCACTTAAATTACTTTTTTTTTTAAATAACGAATGTGATGAATTGAATTGTACCTTGGCTGAGGCAGATACCAGCGCACCACAGTACTGCCAGAAATGTGGGGTACGTGTCCATGCAGTTTCGACTGAGAAAAACAGTAAATACATAAATCATTATGAAGCAGATCATTTTATTAATTAATAACTTTTTATACAGTTTCAGAAACGAACTCTTATCAGCTAACCAACGCTTGAATTTCATTTGACCAAACTGATGTAGTTCACTGTCAGTTCTTCTTATAGAACTTCCATGTAGCTTTTCGAAATATTGTGAAAGAGCAGTTGCTTCCTCTCTGGTGGTGGTTGACACTTTTATGATTGCATCTAAACTAAGATAAACTAGCAAACCAGAATCCAACAGTCTAGATATGCAACTGATAATAATCCTGTTAGTTTGGTTTATTTGGCATATTATATTCTATACATTCTATATATATAGAATATAATAATCCACATTCATAATTCACTTAAAATTAGCCCATTTGCTTTAATGTAGACTTCCAAGAAACTTTAAATAAGTGAAAAATTAAATGTACAGATATAGGCTTTCAATATGCGCAGACCAGTGCAACCCTTTTGCAACATTAACATTATGTAAATAAATCAGGAAATTCGTTTCCAGGAAAATTTCGAACTGTTATGCAAAAGAATCTACACCAACATGATTTCATAAACGAATGATTTATCTATCTCTATATATATATAAAAAAAGCTCTTTTAAAATTATTGTTAATTTGAAACTTGAATCAATATGTTACTCACTTTGCACAAGACAAACGCTCAAAAGCTGCAGAATGATGTTTAGAATGTTGACCGGTGCATTCTTTCTCAACCTTTAAGGCGAAGAACACTAGAGGAGAAGGATGTATTAAAGATTGGACATATATGGTAAGTTTTAATGCATTTCCATGTATATTTAGGCTACATTATGGACTCATTCCTGGTAACTTAGTTGTATAAACACAGCAGTGTGTTCAAAGATAATTTGCATACACCTTCTGCATAAACATCATTCAAGTATCCAAAATAATAATAATAAAATCTAAATGTCATACCATTCTGAACGACGCTGAGAAGTGTGACCAGCACCAGTAAGAAAATGTTGTCCATCACGGCAACAAACATGTTCTCTAGTATGAACTGCCGGTCTGTCTCAGACTGCTGTCTGATCATTTTAGCATCACAGATAACATCACCGCTAAACTGATGCGTTTCCTTATGGGAGGGTCACTTCTGCTTCATGAAGAAATGGCACATTTTGTACTGTGTGAGTGTGGAAACCCTGTTCCTGGTATAGCTGCATAGCTCACAGCTCATCCTATCAGTTGGTATTTTAGGATAAACTAAAGTTTAACCATCTGAATGTGAAGTTGAAACCGACGGTCTGTTGACGGTCTCGCAGTGAAAGACTGCCCTCTGCTGGCTGAAACCGTTTTGCTGGTCTTAGCTGGTCTCAGCTGGTCTTCCACTCTATATATACGGGTTGTGGATGTCATCAAACACTGCATATTTTGGGTGTCTCTTTAATCTGACTCACCTGAATCAACTCATCAGCTCATTAGCAGTGTCTACATCTCAAGAAATGCTTGTCAAATAGGGGAACTAAGATGTGCATTTTCAGGAGGCCTCTATATCCAGGACTGAAGAAATCTACTCTAAACCAGCCAGCAGACCAAATGGTATTGTCACTTTTATATTTAAACACTAAATATAAGGAGTACATTTCATGTAGTTAAACAAGCCTGGTGAATTTGGTTATTGTATATAACTTGTCATTAAAGTAATTATTTGAGATATTGGTGCTGCGCTGTTTTGGTTTTGAAACTTTACATTTATGTTGGTCAAAATGACTGCTATAACTCAAACAGAAAAGCTGACAAAGCAAGACAACTGAACTTCACCTGTGATATTTCAGCTGTCAATATATCATATGCTAAATAAATTAGCAGACAGTATGTTGAGTCTTAACTACAGTGGCCCCACGAAGTATTTGTCACACTTTAAAATGTCAATTTTATTGCGTTAGATAAAAAAAATGCAACTTAACTTTGAGATGCTTTTTACAATTATTTTTAACCAACTGCTCTGTCTTTGTGTGTGTGTGTGTGTGTGTGTGTGTGTGGATCTCAAATTTACAGATGTCCCAACAACATAACCATCAGTGTTGTTCCTCATCTTAATAATAAACATGTTCTGCAGTTTGACAACCAGAAAGTAGCCAAGACATTTGTCTTATTTTTAACAATGTATCTGTTTAATTTGATAACCAACAAATTTTAGTTATAGTTTTAATTGAACAATGTGCTTGTGCTATTATTTCTTCAAAACGAATGCCATTTGTTTTGATGCTTTGTTATAAAGATAATACATGCATACATTTTTATTTAAGCCTTAAGTGTCTAAATACTTTTTTTGGCCACTGCTTGTTTTCACACTCTTAAAATAACCAAACTCAAGACCTTTTTAAGTAGACCAAAAACTGAACAAAGTGAAGCTTTTCACTGAATGAATTTTTTTTTTTCATTCACATTTTCCATGCCCAGTTAAAAATGGACTGACATGGTTACTTGAATATTGTAATATTGATCATGATTATTATTATTTAAATTTATTTTTAATTAAGGCAATGTATACGTTCTGGGTCCAACTATATTAATAATTTGTCTCAAGTACTCCACTATAAGCAAAAAGCACTACTGCACCCAAAAAAGGAGACATTGTTAAAATATGAACACTTATTACTCCCTTATAATGGTAATGTGATCATGAAATTTAAAGTGCAAAATGATAGCACATAGTTGTTTACAATGTACAGATTTCATGTGTCATGGAAAACCTGGAGAAATGTTTAGAATAAAAATGAATGGAAATGCTTATGTAATTGCTGATAAAAACATGTCCAATTACACTACTGTTCAAAAGTTTGAAGCAGTATTTATTTTTCATTGAAGATGCATTAATTTGATCAAAATTGACCGTAAAGACTTGTTAAAGAACTCTATTTCAAATAAATGCTATTCAAATAATTTTACTGTATTTTATCAAATATATGCAGCTTTGGTAAGCATTAGAGACTTTCATACTCTTATAATTCATAATCAAGTGCAAGTGCTTTAAAATATTTTATTAGTTAGAAATGACATTCCTATCCAACAAAAAGTGTAGGAACCACATATATAATCAGTTTGAAAGTGAAGTGTTTTACTCTTCACTCACAGGCAAAATTACATGCCAGTAACCACAACATATTCAGTTTTTGGGACCATTTAATATGAACTGCTTTAAATGCAGTGATAACCATAAAAAAAGACCACAACAACAAAAAAATTATTAAACAACTGTACAATGCTGTACAAACCTTAAATGCATTGTGCATACTCTGCTCTTCAAACAAACATCGCTTACTCTGCACCCTTTAATATTCTTTATTCAAGTATATCAGACAAAATATGAACTCTGGATTCATTTAACTGATGATGTACCACAGGCTTTCCTAACAAAAGTCTTGCATTCCCAATATGAAACTACAAAGAAGAGTTCTCAGGAACAACTTGTTTTGACATCAGACCAAATTTTAATTTTGTAAAATCTAAAAGCTATTCATGATCAGAAAAATATATCTAAGCCATTAAAATCGGTGTTCTCAATCGCAGTCTGGTCCATCCCTGATTGTATGTATTCATCAAGATTCAATACAGAGTCATTAGGAGAGGAAGGGTAGGTTAAAGTTGCTTCTGGAACCACAGTTGCTACACAAGGATTTTGCTGTGCGCTTCCAACGGTCTTTTCCACATTCTGGCCGTTGTTCAACATCTCTAGGAGCCCCGTGCTGTCAGGTGAGAGGTTACTGACGGTCGTTGCAGGAGACAAAAGCTCAGCGAAGAACTGGTCATATGCTGGACTGTCGTACGCCGACGTACTAGAGGTGACAGAGTAGGGCGACGAAAGAGCCGTGCTGTCCGGTTTCGGTGCAGATTCTCCTGCACTTCCCAAAAGCTGGTTTAATTTGGCCAGTTTCTTTTTCTTAGCCTTGAGCTTTTTCAGTAGCTTCAGTCTGAGGGATTCTGTAGTGGTAATAGGCTGCTGGTCTGCCAAAAGGCTTGGATTTTTCTTAACCGACGGAAGGGTGATTGGTTTGTGTTGAGGCTCTACAGCAGGATTCACGCCACTTGAATTTGGCAATTTCATGCTTATGAAGCCACCAAACATGTCAGCTGGCTTTGCTGGCAGAGCTTCGTTGTCACATTTCAGAATGGGTTTTGGAGCAGGAGGAGGACGTCTTATTGGTGTCGACTGGAAGGAAGGATGGCGTTGAAGTAATGAGGACGCAAGCGGTGACGGTGCATGTACTTGTGTAGCCACTGACGGTCTCAGCACAACTGGATTGGAAACCGAACATCCTTCCGTCAAACCAGAACTTTGGGGTTTTGGAGCGTTTGAAGGTTGACAAACGGACTTGGAGATACAAGATGAACTAGATGCGACAGGAAGACTGGGGAGAGCGGCCGGGACGACGGCTGGGCTCTGGGGAATCTGAAGAGCCTCAGTGGCTTTGTTCTCATCAACCAGAGTGAGGGTCACAATGTCTGTATGTGACAGACCCTCAAAGGTGTCCAGTAAAGTGGTGCTGCCGATGGATGTATCCAGAGCGCCGGCAGTAATCGAGTCTCCCAAGGTGAGCGCGCTGATGACACACGTGTCATTGGCCACAGAGTCTGACAGTTTGCGCGGGTGCTTATCATCGACATTCGTGAGTGCCGAGGGAGCTGTCGGTGAGCAAACTTCTGAAACTTCATCTTTAGTGGAGTCTGATTCCCAGAAGACAATGTGAATTTCTTTGGCAGGAAATGAAAACCTCTTGTGGGTGATGCTGTGAGGGTATTTCAAATCATCGAGTTCCAGCCATGACCCTAAAAGACAGAACACAAACATGTAAATGAACCACTATTAAGTATAAATTTGAATAATAACATTTTACAGAGCAAGTAATCGGCGATAACTAACTAGCAAATTTAGCTGTAAATCTATTTAATAACAGTCGATAATGTGGTATTTTTGCTTATTTTTGGTAACATGCAAGTAAAACAATGCGGAAGTGTAACGTTTAAGCAGAAAAAATATGGTGTTTTTAGCAACATTAAAATTATTAATTGGCTAATGGGATTCAGAAGAACAACTATATAATTAGGGTTGTGCCGATAGACGATAGTATCGTGTATCGACGATAGTCAGAGATATCGACGATAACAGATGTCTTTGTCGATAGTCAAGACGATATTAGGCTCATTCTCCTATTAATGTATTAATAATAATAATAATAAAAATAATAATTATTATTATTAGGCGGCCCATTATAATTCGGCTATTATTATCAAATTGCCCCGCTTTTTCATTCAGCACTGTATTTCTCACACACACACGCACGCACACGCGCGCGCGCAAATGAGGATCCTGTAGCCGGTGAAGGAGTCTCCAAACACAGACCCATATCGTCTGCTGATATAAGGTATTTCGTTGCACTTTAACAAGTAATCTGAACGGCCTATATATGTGCAATATTTTAACTGAGCCCTCACTAACTGAGTTTAATGCCACAGTTATGTTAGAACGCATCTCATTCTTGCTTCTGTGGTGGTGCGTCGGGCTCAACATGGGGCGCGTGGTCCGGAGCACTGTATGACCTGATATGTCTAATTAAAATTTACTCCAAATATATGAACTGTTTTAAATACTTTATATTTAATGTGTTTGTTTATGTCCAATATTTAGTGTTAAAATGTTGGTCTTAATAAATCTACTTTTGATTTATCACAGTTGACTGATTTTGCAGACCAGACTGATAACTTCCGTCATAGGCTCCCTCTCTCACGCGCGTGCAGATTAAAACACCAAATAGTTATGAAATAGCCTATGACAAGTACAGAGAGTCTCTCTCTTGCCCCCACCCACCCATGCACGATAATATCATCTATCCGCGAGCTCATGGACTGGCAATATGACGATTTGAAAAATGACCATATCGCCCAACACTTATTTATATTTCAATTTAAATGTAAATACATTTTACAAATCAATCAACATTTTAAAATGTAGAAATCATTCTAATAAGCTGATTTGGTGCTCAAGAAACATTTCTCCTCTTATCAATGTTGAAAACAGTTTTGCTGTTTAATATTTTAGTGAAAACTTAGATAAAAATTTTAAAGGGGACATATCATGAAAATCTCTTCTTTTTTTTTCGTGTTTAAAGTGCTATAATCAGGTCCCCGGGTAAGCTTTTTCAGGTGAGTTTTGTTTTCAGGGTTGGAGATGAACTCTGCAGGACTGCGAGCTCTCTAGGACCGAACTTGCCTACCCCTGTTCTAGAACAATGTGAAAAAAACGAGCCGCTCAAACTTCACTCCCTTAATCTGCACGTTTCCACCCACTGCGCTGCTGTCACTTCATACACAGATCTAATATAAACATGAGATTTTCTTTCCCAGCTGTTTACCTTCACAAACATAACCGACTGTGTTCTTGTTACGTACGTGTGCTTTTAACAAACTTGTGTGTATTTGACAGTTTAAGTGCAATAAGACATGAAAGATAACTTGGTTTAGTGCTCACATGCCGTGTGACAGCCACTTTCTGTGTGTGTGCGTCGGATGTGTGCGCTCAGAAAACACTGTATCAGAAGTTTAAACTGATATGGCTTTAAAACGCACGATTTCAGCATGATATACATGATAATCAAAACCAAACAAATGTTGTTGTTTTTTGGCAGAGTATTTGAGGTATGAGCTGTAAATGCACAGCCCTATTCTGGAAAAGGGGCGGGGAGCAGCAGCTAATTTGTATTTAAAAATACATGCACGAAAACGGCGTGTTTCTGCTTCCACTCAAAATAGGCATTTTCAAAATGATATAAATGATCTGTGTGGTATTTTGAGCTGAAACTTCACAGACACATTCTGGGGACACCAGAGACCTATATTCTATCTTGTAAAAAGGGGCATAATAGGTGCCCTTTAACAGAAAAGCATTTAATTGAAATAGAAATCTTTTCTAACATTATAAATGTCTTTGTGACAATGTTTCCTTGCTGAATAAAAGTAAGGAAAAAGACTCTAGACTTTTGAATTGAATAGTGTAAGTAGATCAGCTAACAAACTCACAGAATAAAAGACTCACCATTGCTCTGGCGGATCCAAGTGGCAAAGTGCTTTAGACGCTTATTGTACTGGATAACGGTGCTAACATTGTAGCGTGCGCCCTGGAACTCGAACGAGTATTTAGAGAGGTCTTTCCTGGGCAAGCCCTCCACAAAGTGCAGTGCAAACACAGAGGACAGCCTGCAAAAATGAACAAAGACAAATATCAACCAACCACAAAGACCATGAGGTTAAATTGTGATGAAACAAGGTGTTGATAAGAGAAAAAAAAAGTAAATTTAGAGTTATTTCAACTTACTTTTCAAGCACCATTTTCCTCCTCTGGTTTCTACGGTTGCAGTTACTGCACTGAGTGCGGTGGATGGCTTTTAGTGGGTGCCAGTCATTCAGAATCTGAGTGAACGTTGTAAGAGACTTCTCAACACTGCAAGACAAAAGGAGGGTTGTGTTACCAAAAAAAAATCTACTAAATCAAAAGCTGTTTAATTACCAAATACAAATGATTTAAAATTACAAGGCTTGAAACCTTTACCTGTCATTTAGAGTATAACTACAAGAAGTGCACTTAAATTCCCAATGGACAGTATGCTGGAAAAGCTCTTGAGCCCACTTGTCTGAGCGTAGAAGGAGAGGGAGGGCAAACACGGGTGTTTCCTGC
>NW_015544227.1:823268-825074 GCF_001515605.1 Sinocyclocheilus anshuiensis | reverse complement strand
TATGTTTAGAGCCCTGGAAGGGTTTGCTTTCTCTTGCCTTCACATTGTTGCTCCTTGGCTTTCAGATTGGCACAAGACTTGTCAAATGTGAAGCAAAGGTTCCAGACAGCAGAGTTGCTGGAAGGCACTGATGTCAACTTGTCTATCAGGTTTACATTCTGACATGGAGTCTCTCTGATGGTCTTGCAGTTCACAAGCATCGCCAACAACGAATCCAACCAACACAGGTTGTCCTCATTTTTCCAGAAGAGATGAGGTTGCACAGGAACCAGCTCTGATGATTCCACATCTACTTCAAAGATCTCTTCAACCTCATCTTGAGTACTAGATACACAATCATCCTTCTTGTCACACAAACCTAAATCCTCATGGGTGGCAGCAGCAGGTAGATCTTCAGGATGTTGTTCCTCAGTGCCATTAATAGAGTCAGTCTTTCCAAGAATTGATTGTTCATCAGTAAACATTTGTGTTTTAACAGTGTCATCTGGAAGGGTGCCATCACTGACATCAGCACCACATGGCTCAGGCACAGCAGACAAAACGTCCAGTTTCTCCTCTCTGCATCGCTTTGAAGGGGAGGATGCTTCATCCACATCGGACAGGGAAGAAATGCTCCTCTTGCATCCATCTTTAGACAAACTAGCACGCACATCTTCCAGAGATCTACTAACCAATGGGTATAGGCACTGCAAAGCCACAGAAAAACACCCCACGGATGTTAATGACCATCTCACTGGCCAATCACTCTTCTTTAAAATGAGTCATAAGCATTTAATACAATGAGAAATATCATATTACCAATATTAAAAGCTTAAAAAACAACTGCGTGAATTTCACAAACATGTTCAGCTTGTATCTCACCCCAAAATCTAAAGGACGAACTATAATTTGCAGTACAAAAATAAAAATTCATTTTAGGATAATTAATATTTTTTTTGCAAACATTTGCAACTTCCTCCCAAAAAAGATCATTAATGTAACAGTCACATTAGTTTAATGATAAATTAAGAACAGTTCCCCTTAAATCTCTCACTGTGAAGCAAATTTTTTACTGTAATGTGCACAGGCATTTTACTTTTGATTTTTTGATTCATGTGATTTTTAATGGTGATTCTAATTAGACACTCATTAATTATTATTATTATTTTTTTTACCAAAACGAAGCCTTATTTCTTTATACAAGAAAGTGTTTTTTTTTGTGTGTGTAATTCACACAATCTCCAAAAGCAATTCTTACTGGATTTATTACTTTATTGTATCTCTTCTTTCTAAACTAATATCAGCATAAATAAAAATAGGTAAAAAAAAAAAAACACTACCTTGCTGTGAAAATACAATTTCTTTCTTTTAGTTAGTTTTTTTTCCCTCCAAATGATTGTTTTTCACTATGCAAAAACTATTCATGGGCCCAAAACTAGGCCATACTTTCTTTATGCAATACAAAAATTAGTTAGTTTTAGAGTAAAATGACCCAGATGTATTAGTGACTGGTTTTCATTCATTCAATTATTCACTTGTGTCAGCATTTCCTGATAAGCAACAAAAAACATCCTCACCACTGGATTTGTACAGAGCATAACACTCTCCTCCAAGTTGACAGCATAAAAGCGGAGGGCATTTTTCTGACCTTTTGACAAGCACCAAGGACAGTTCCCTGGTGTGGCATTTCTGTCTTCACACTATAAACACACAAAAAACATGTGAGAAATCATGATCACTCAACAACAGAAAATACAAGACCCATAACACAATTATAAACAATTAGTGTACAACTTAAGTGCTTTTATGAGTATTCCTTCGCCTTTT
>NW_015544227.1:822180-823258 GCF_001515605.1 Sinocyclocheilus anshuiensis | reverse complement strand
CTGCTGACCTGTATGACCGACAGACAAGATTATCACTCAACACAAATGACCAGCAACAGATGGATATCAGATCGTTTTATGATTAGCTGTTGAACCATTTTACCAATTTCACACTTCAGTGTAGGCTGAAGGAGTTTGAAGATTGACAGACGGAGCGCAGACATCTGCCGCTCTGCCTCACACAGGACATCAGCAGGAACTCTGGTTACCTCATCTACTGAGAGAAAAACAGGTTCAACTTTCCAGCATGTGAATGCAAACCTCTTTATTAAAGTATATTTTTGAGGTTGAGGGTAAAATAAAATGACGTTAAATAAAACTATCAATTTACGTTTAAATTATAGTGTATTAATACTTATGAATACATACATAATTGTTAATAATTTAAATTTGAGTTATGCAATATAAATTTAAATAACTTTTTATACTATTATAAAGAAAAATAAATATTTTATCAACTTAATAGAATATAACTATAAAGTTAAAGTTTGTTAATATATACAAATACATAATTTAAGTTAGAAATAACTTACAAATAAACATCAAATAGAATAAATATTTTATCTTAATATTTTAATTTATATAATTAGTGTTCACATATGAATACATATTTACAAGTAACTTATAAATGATTTAATCCACTTTTAAATATGTTCACTTAAAACATATATTATGTAAATTTATATTAAACAAATGTTTGTAATTTAAAAATTTTTTTTACATTTAAGTGAAAATTAATGTTTAATCAAATTAATCATTTAAAATGATAGTGTATTAAATATGAATACATTAGACTATTTAATTACTTTTATAATATATTCTAAAGAATAATACATTATCCATTTAAAATTAAATGTTTAATTTTGTTTTTACATTTTAAATTTAATTTTGTAAGTGTTATTATGTCTATGGATATTAATAATATATATAATAATAATAATAATAATAATAATAAACAACTTACAATTAATCTACAAGTGTGTGTGTTTGTACTTTAATAAAAAATACTAACATAATAAAATACTAATAAAATAAACACTAACTAAAAAACAAATATATATATATATATATATAAATA
>NW_015544227.1:792178-813906 GCF_001515605.1 Sinocyclocheilus anshuiensis | reverse complement strand
ACTGCTAAGTAGTGATTGTGTTTTTCAGCAATAGTGTGCACCCTTCATTTACAGAGAAAAGGTCAGGAAAACACCTGTAGATGGAAAAATCTCCATACAAGTTCTTTGTGCATTTTTATTTTTTTCTACTTGTTACTTTGCACTTTTTGTTAGAAAATGTTTATTTACTATTTATTCAGGTTTTTTAAGGTATCTAATATTTTGATACTTAATTTCCATGATCTAAATGTTCTTCAAAATTAAAAGTTTGTTGTCGTTTGGAAGTGTGTAGGCCTTCTTGCATTATTATGCTGTTACATTATGATTATATATTCAGTGGCATAAAATGGTCTTTAAAATGACAATAATATCGCTTATCGCAATTATTTCTGGGGCAATATATCGCACAACAAAAAGTTGTTATCGTGACAGGCCTAGTGTAGCCTACTGACCCAGACTGAGAGACCATTTAAAGGCTCAGGAAACCTTTGCAGGTGTTTTGAGGTAATTAGCTGATTAGGGTGTGACACCATGACTTTCCAATATTGAACGTTTTCACAATATTCTAATTTTCTGAGACACTGAATTTGGGGTTTTCATTATCTGTAAGCCATAATCATCAACATTTCAAGAAATAAAGGCGTAATGAATCTATATAATATGGGTTTCACTATCTGAAATGAGTGACAAAAAATATTGACCTTTTTCATGATATTCTAATTTTTTTAGATGTACCTGTACAAGACGCTCTCGATAACTGCTAAAAGTGACCCGTTATGCAAAAAAAAAATAATAAAAAAAATAAAAAATAAAAAATATATATATATATTATAAAGCAACCTTTAGATATTTAGATATATTTCTTTGTTGACCACTATCAGGCGCGAACAACCACAGCAACAGTGAGCGAACTAGAAGACAAGCAGATCGCCCAAAACCTTAAAGATTGCATTCACGACCGATTTCCCAGGTGCACATCATCTGCACCAACACGTACCTCGAAACCGGATCGAATGTGGAGAAATTCCAAACTGGATTTTATACACGCATCAGGTAATTCCAGCACGCCGGTAGGAGACATTTCCATGTGCATGCTCTCCGTCGTACGCTCAACGTACTACTTCCGGTTTTGTTGGAACGAATAATAAAGTTTTTACAAAAATTAATTTACAGCACAAGAGCGCCATCATCCGGATTGTCTGCGTGTATTGCCGAACGACTGAACATTCTGTCTGAAATTAAATTTGGCAGCAGCAGATATTGAATCAACGTCAAAACACTCAAGTCTAAACTATAATTAACCGTAGAAACACGCAAATAGGCAGAAACCTGTTAGATGAGATATAAATTATTTAGAATTCTAAATGTGTATACACATGGTTTAAAAAAACTCGATTTAGATTTAAAAATGAATTTAATAATTTAATATATTGCTACCCAGTCTCTCTCTATTGCATAATGCATAATACAGTGGGCTAATATAGAAAGATACAGATAGAAAAATGTATGAATGAATAAAAAAAAAAGCTTTAGCAGTTCAGTTTTCATATTTGAAATAAAGTAGATGAACTTTCAAAACAAAGTAAGATCATATGGATATCTGATCATACAGCATATGTTGTTGTGTTCAATTTATAGTCAAAACGAGGCAGAATAAGAAAAAGTAAACGTTTCCAATCTTAAACTGAGGTGTTACAGAATCCACATTTATCAAAAATAGCTTATATGAATCTGTTAGTGCTTCCATATCCTGGATAATACCTATGAAATATTTGATAAATTAACTTTTTTTTTTTTTTTTTGTATAATTTATTTTTTTATTAAAATACTACATGTATGGTAATATTTTTATTCTCACGTCGATTAAATAAAACTGACCAGGAGTCATTAGATGTCTATGTATTTCTATGTTTCTGTCATAGAAATATCAATAATACCTTTTTAAGTACGCAAGTGTCAGTAAGAGCCTGTGTGCTCAGCGCAGCATATGCCAGTGCGTCTGTGAGCATGTGCTCGAGCGGGAGCTACAGCTGCTCTCTTATGAAACAATAGAAGGCTAGATGGGCATCAATTTCCCATCAAGCTCCCTCGGCGGTTTATCTGCAGTCCCCCGTCCACACAATACGAATTTGCATAATTTTTCCAAGATTTAGCCATTAACATGCATAGGCTCCGGCTTTTGCGTGTGTTTATGTATGAAAATAATTTGGTTTCTAATTATGGCCTAAATAGAAATGCATATGTTAAGATATTGCTGCCTTTTTTCAGAGCAACAATAACCATCAATGTTGTGGCGTTTTTTATTCATAAGATAGATAGATAGATAGATAGATAGATAGATAGATAGATAGATAGATATTTTGAAAAAATATCAAGAGCAAAATAATAAGAATCATTGTGCACCATCACAATGATTCTTCTTTAATTCCACTCCATACTATTTCTATTTTATTTGCTAAAATTACTACTGTAATTATGAAATTTAAGTAAATCTATCAGTGGTCGGACTAATCTAAATGCTATGATATCGAGATCAATGTTTTCAGTGTTAATTTAACACCTAGAATACAAAAACCTTTACCGTTGTCTTGGGGTCCTGCCTTTTAATTATTCAAATCAAAGACTAACTTGTAGAAAAACACCTTTGACGTTGTGTCATATTGAATCATCTCGAAACTTTGTAATGAATCAACATTTGATACTCAAAAACGAATCTCACCGATTAAAACACTTTAATAAATATGACTCATAATTGCATATTTTCGTTAAAATCTGACTGGGATGTTCATATAGTATTTGTTGTAAGAGGGGCGTCAGTCGGACACACCACTCTTGCATTCAGCGTTTTGCACCTCACAGCAACGCCAACACTCCACATTGACTCACTCACTCATTCAGCACTCCGCGTGGAACACATACAACACAGTACTACTACAGCCAACACAGTACACACAGCCTTTGCTTTAAGCTGAGACAAGAAACACACACATACATTCAGTATTTTGTATTAACCCGCCATTTAAAACACTCGTGACGTTTCACAAAAGGCAGCCAATCGCAGGCCGGCTGTTATTAGGACAATGGAAAGCGCTCAGCCAATCGGAGGAATGTTCGCCGTGGCGGCAGCCAATGGAATGGAAGCCCTATTGAGAGTAATGCTAGAGGGTTGAGAGAGCAGACTACTGCGTAGAGCTATTACATCCACATACAGCCATTGCAGTACATTCACTATCCAGACAAGACAGCGGTAAGTGTCAGCTTGTAGACATTTCAAAGTGTGGGGTAAGTACAAAAATTGCGAGAAAAGTCCAGGAAACCAGACGGTATTGAAATTTAGCTTGTAAAAGAGCTATTTTATTGGCGGGGGGATTTTTGTGAAACGTTAAAAATGAGGGTATTAACGTTATCCCCTCAGAATTAAAATGAGAATAACCTTAGCTTTTTAAATTTCATTTGTCTTGATGTACGCCTTAAAATTACACAGAAAATAGTAGGTTTTATTCGAGGGGTTGAAATACTGAAAATGTGAAAAAATAAATTGATTCAGCCTATTCGAAATGTAACGTTAAGCGGACAACTAGGTGACAGAATTGCATACAAACAAGGTCTATGGACGGTGATAGTGCCAGCAAGCAGCCATTGCAGCGCTTTACAATGGATGTCTGTCAGAAGAACTATGAGAAATGATAAGAAAGAAAAAAAAACAGACTAACGAACAAATTAAAGCACAACATTATTGTTATGTGTATGGATTTATACGCTCAGTGATATAGAAATGACAGAGATACGGGCGAAAACAAATTACCTCAGGAGCTGAGCTTTACTGTAATGGCTGACTGTACTCATAGGAAACAAGGCAGAGCCATAGACAGGCGCAGTTCGCTTCAACTTTTTCAAATCGTGTTTTCTACCCCGCCGAGCTCAAAGTACGCGTTTTTCGAGGCAGAAAATAAAAATTCAACCTTTCGTCGTTCCAACCCAAGTATTTTGATATTTTTCCGTGCGTGAGAAGGGTGTTAAATTGAGAGTTGAAGTGAGGTAGCGCGGCTCCCCCTTATTGCAAAGCAGTGTAATGGCTGAGTGCTGACACAAAGAGAAGGAGCCATATTCTCAGTGTTAGTGCATGAAGACAAGCGGCCATTGCGAGCCCACAGCAAACTGCACAGCACAGACTCAATGTATTACTATACACCAGGCGAATGCACTGGGCTTTTTGCGAAGGAAACAATTTTCGGTCAGGAAAACCGACCCGCGCCGTTTGTTTGTCGTGTCCAAAAACGAGCAGGAAGGCGGGTGGAGACATTTTAGGGGGACTTTCTTTCATGAGGAAGGCTTTCTCACAAAATGGAAGAAGAAATATTGCCGTCGTTGTTGACCTCCTTTCCTTCAGCGAGACAAGAGTGTGCGCCATTGCTATTTGAACGGTACATAGAGAGAAACGGCCTCTTTTTAACGGAGAACACGGCGAAAGTGAACTCGATTATTAAGAAATTTTACGAGTTTTTCGATGTCGCGCGTACTTTGGCACATAAAAGAACTTTAATTGACCAACTTATTTTTAAATTTTTAACCATTTTTAACTTTGAAAAAAGACGGTTTTGGAAAGTTTTAAGTATTAAAAACAACTTTTTTTTTTTTTAATGTTTCATAAGTGCATGCAAGACGTTTTATTTTAAAAAGCACTATTATGTTAAGTAATTTGTCTGTCATGTTTACATAATAAAACGTCAAATTCGTTGCAAAGAAAAACTACGCGCAAATGCGCGCCTTGCAAAAACTAATATTAGAGTAAATAATTAGTTAAAAAAGATAGCGTTGGTGTTTGTTATAATGCCAAAAGAAAAAAAATTGTTAGTTGAGCTAATTCTAAATAGTATAAGAAACAAATTTAAATAGGATATTTGGCAAGTAGAATTTAATACTTAATTAAATTATGGATTTTCTTATTACATTTCAGGATATTTAGGCAAAGATGGGGAAGGATCCAACAAAACCAAGAGGCAAAATGTCCTCTTACGCATACTTTGTCCAGACCTGCCGAGAGGAGCATAAGAAGAAACACCCCGAGGCCACGGTCAACTTCTCTGAGTTTTCCAAAAAGTGCTCCGAGCGATGGAAGGTCAGTCACACCTTTCGTTTACATTGTGTTAATGACCTTTCCCTCTTTTCCCAACAATGATTTTTTTTTCTTGCCTTCCTCAGACTATGTCAGCTAAGGAAAAAGGGAAGTTTGAAGATATGGCCAAACAAGACAAGGTCCGTTATGAGAGGGAGATGAAGAACTACATTCCACCGAAAGGCGAGAAGAAAAAGAGGTTTAAGGACCCCAATGCTCCCAAGAGACCCCCGTAAGCATCTTACTTGTTCATGAAGATGCTTCAGCATTTGTGAAGGATGTAAAGTTTATGATTTTTTTTAAATCCTCTGTTCCACCAAAGGTCTGCCTTCTTCATTTTCTGCTCCGAGTTCCGACCCAAGGTGAAAGAAGAGACCCCTGGTCTGTCTATTGGAGATGTGGCCAAGAAATTGGGTGAGATGTGGAACAAAACACCAGCTGAGGAGAAGCAGCCATTTGAGAAGAAGGCAGCCAAGCTGAAGGAGAAGTACGAGAAGGTGAGAAAGGATGCCACGACTAATCAACCAAAATAGCAATTGATAAATTATCTGAATTTTTATAAGAAGATTCCTTGCTGAAAAAATTAATCTCATTTCCTTTTAGGACGTCGCCGCCTATCGCTCTAAAGGCAAAGTGGGAGGAGGTGCAGCCAAAGCCCCTTCTAAGCCAGACAAGGTTAACGATGATGATGACGATGAAGATGAGGAGGATGACGATGAGGAAGAGGATGACGACGAGTAGATAAATAACGTTTAGAGCTTAGCTTGTTGTCTATAAAGCATTTAACCCCCTTGTACATTTTACTGAGGCCATAAAATGGGTAAAAGAAATAAAATAAAATAAAAAACAACCCTGAAAAGCAAAAAAAAAAAAACAATTTAAATAAGGCTGTGTATATGATATGTTTTAAAGCTGTACAGTTTCTTTTTTTCCTTTTTTGTATAGTTAACACTACAGAGGTGTCATCTGTGTTCATCCGAATGCCCCAACCCTTAATTTAGTTCTTAGTTTAATTTCTTAAAGATGGTTAGCAAACACCACTATCCTTGCCCGGTACAGTTAAAAAAATAAAATAAAAGGGGGTTGTAAAATTGTCTTGGGGTCAGTGGAGTTTTAGACGTGCACAGCATACAACCTAGTTTCATGTGAGGTTGTAGTTCATATCTTAATGTACTTTGGTTTGTTTACTCTTTTTTCCAGATCAAATATTATCATCATTAGTAAATCGTCGTATCAAAGTTATTTTACTGTATTTTGAATACAACTGTAATTGCAGAAATGATTAAAAAAAGTAATTGTTTTGTTCTGGTATGCTTCTGACATTAATAAACTTCTTTTTTTTAAATAAAGATTATAGTATCTCACTTTTTTAATAGCATTAAATTAATCCTGAAAATTGGATTGAATTTAATGTAAGTGAATTGATCTAAAATAAGTTTTTATTAACTATTAGATAAGTAATTTTTGTATTTAACTCAGCTTTTCTAATACTGTTTTGTCATGTCTACTCTTGTCCATGTCAAAGATTACAGGTAAATTATTTAGGGTAATTACATCAACAGAAGCACTTCATGTACTTATTATAACCTTATTATTACTCATTTAAAGCTATTTTTATGACTCAAGCCAATTTGATTTCAAGCTCAATTATCTTTATATGTCTATATTGATTTTCTTTTCAAAGTCATCAGCATCATTTTATTATATTGATCAGTATGTGTTTTTATTTGGGCAGTAAATTTGAATGTATGGTTTCAGTACGCTAACCAGAGAGCCGGTTTCGAGGCCGCCTTGTTTTTCGTTGTAAACACAGAGGTTTAAAAAGAACACGAATGTATATCAGATGAAAATCTCGATTAATCCGAGCCACCTGCTGTTCATGTGGTTAAACTGCATATATTACAGCAGTATATATCTCCGTGCCCACCTCCGTCTGTCAGTGGATCAACAGCTTCCTGCATTGGTACAACCCTCCCTTCTCTCCAAGAACTGTACTCATCCAGAGTGAGCAAAAGGGCTGGCAAAATCACTCTGGACCCCTCACATCCAGCACACTCCCTCTTTGAACTGTTGCCATCTGGTCGACGCTACAGAGCACTGAGCACCAGAACGGCCAGACACAGGAACAGTTTCTTCCCTCAGGCAATCCATCTCATGAACACTTGACAATAACTGTGGAACGAACACACAACACTTCGCATGGCCATTTTGTGGTACTGTCATATTTATACAGGCCATGACACTTCAATCAGATTATTGTAGATCAGCATCTTTCCGACCATGCCATGATGTTCATGCCCTTATTTTTTGAGCTCTGAGTATTTTCACTGGTTAATATACTGTCGTCCTTCTGCTACCGCGGACGGAATGGATTTTATTTAGTTTCGAACTGTATTCTGAAGTAAAGAAAGATTTAATACAAACAGAAAACAAAGTATGTTTCTGTCTAATGATAACGGCCGAAGATGCAGACCACTAAACAGTATAAAAACTTTGCAATAGCCTCTTTCATCCTCATGAATTGTTCATTCTTTGAACTGGTATGTCATAGAGGAAACTGGGGCTGGTTGTCACATTTTTTATTGCAGTGAATATTTATCGATACTTATTTTTCTGTATAAAAACAGATTTTTTTTTTTGGCTACAAAGACAATAACATAACAACAACATTTATGTAGTTAACCATATAAAAATTCAATTGAAATTTAGAATTAAAACCTTACCAAAGTTTTTTTTATTGAATGATTAAAACAATATACAGTAACGAGTTGATCAATAAATTTTCCCTCTTTCTATAATTGTTATAACAACCCCCTAAGTCCCTAACATCCCTCCCTAGGCAGCATAAGTACAACAAAATAATTTCTTGTTACAGAGACAAAATAACACAAACATGTCATTACACACAGCACCTCATTACATAAACAACAAAGCTGAAAATACTCAAAACCTTAAAGTTACCTTATTGTTATAGATAGATATAACCCGTGTGACAACTAGCCCCGGTCAGTTTACGAGCTGTATTTGTCCCGATTCCGCCCACAGCACATGCATTCAATCATCAGTCAGCGTCTTTTCGCGGCCATGGCAACATCAGTGGGTAACGAACTGTGAACCAGTCGAACGTAAAAGTGCCTCGCACAAAGGTAAGCCATTTACCTATTTCCATGAAAACGTAGAATTAAATGCAGAACACATCTATCATATCACATGTCCTTAGTAAGATTCATAAACTAACAAGTGGACTTCATATTTTGATTCCTTGCAAATCCTTTTTGTTATCGCTGGCCTAAATCTTAAGCGTTTTGCACTGTTTTCTTACGGGTAATGTAGTTCCTTATTGCAGTGAGCACTATTAGCCTGTACTTAAAGGCAAACGGCGAAAAAACTACAAATCCCGTGTAAAGGAATAAGCAAGTGTGGTGACGTTTGTGCTTTTTTATTTTTATTTTATTTTATTTTTTTACATACAAGCACGGCTTTATTTTTATAGGAAAAAATGATTGTATGCCATTTTTAATGGTTGGTTTTCAGGTTAGTTGTTTTTTTGTTAAAAGAAAAGACGAAGGACATGGGATTCAAGCAATTTGAGGCGTCCTGAAAGGTATTTATTATGTGCTTCACGTCAAGTGTCCGACAAACGAAATGGTCTTATTTTTGACAGCCACTCTGTGGTCAGGGCAAAGGTTTAGTATCCAAAGTATAGTATCCAAACCCGTCGAGAAATCCTCTCATTGTTATTGTTATCAGTGAATCCACACACAGTGATTCAATCAGTTAAAATGGACCTGATAAGACTGGAGTGTTTTAGTTATTTAATATTCAGTTAGTGCATTTCAAACAATTACCATAATATTTGGTTGGCCCGAATTTTCAACAGTGGACAGGGGAAAAAAAAACAACCTTTCCTGATGGGAAAAACTTATGAATGTAACCTTTCATTTAATTTAACATTCCAACCTTTAATTTAAAATTTGTATAATAATAAACTATTGGACATCTAAAGGTAACACACCATCATTTATGTATTTATGGTCTCTTAAAGAAAAAAAATGTTTGTTTGTTTATTTATTTAAAATAAAATAATTTTAAGAAAAGGCCTATTTTATTTTGGCCCATTTTATCTACTCCCATCAGTTTGAATATGTCATATTTATATGTATGAATCCAGCTTGCATTAATATGCCCATACACACACTTTCAACTTGCATACACTCATACCAACTTTATTGTTAACTATTATCAGTAAAAAATAAATAAAGTTACACACAATGAATATTTAAATCTCTGTATAAATTTTAAATAGAAATGTTCACATATTCTACACAAAAGAGGTTCACACAGAATAGTAACATTGAATTGAATGAGCTTTAGTAAAGGGAGTTGTTTTTTAATGTTATAAATATTTCTCATTCTAACACACAAATATTCATTCGATCTGAAGGTTTTGCTGTACATGTTCCCTGGAGCATTTTATTTGACAAAAATGGTTCTGACACAGAGGGGGACTTCTGAAATAATAGCTCTTTAAATAGTTCCTGTGTTGTATTTTGTAACATATTTTAAACTAAATTGTAGAAGAGATCTGGAAATGTGCAGAGACATTTTAATGCAGCTCTAGATGTTTTATCAGAAAGTTCATCCCTTCATCCCTCTTCTGTTAATATCTCTATAAATGTTTGATTTAGCTCAGCATCATCTTATCAGCCTCTCTGTTCTTTGACATGTTTAGGACTCATGGCCTTCAATCACCTTCACTCAATCTAGCATCTCTGATGATGCTGTGAACTCGGGTCACATTGAAGCACTGAAGCAACGTTTGGTTTGATATTTTTCTCATCATGAATCTGACTGAGATTTGCGACAACGCTAAGAAAGGAAGAGAATATGCACTTCTTGGGAATTATGACTCATCTATGGTGTACTATCAAGGTGTTATACAACAGATCCACAAGCACTGTCAGTCCCTCAGAGATCCTGCCCTGAAAGTTAAATGGCTACAAGTAAGGCGTTCATATACTGTATGATTTAATCTGATATGTATTTATTTATAATGCTGTGAATTACATTTGCTTGCATAGGTATTAGCCAATGAATACTGTGGTGTTGGTACAGTATATGTAATCTGAAGGACTCAAACCAATGCTGTTTTTCTCCCTTCTCTGAGCCCAGGTTCGGCAGGAACTGGCAGAGGAATATGAGCAGGTGAAAAGCCTTGTAAACACCCTAGAGAGTTTCAAGATGGACAAACCCATTGATTTCCCCAACCCTCTGCCTGAAGAGAGCCCAAGGGACCCTGGTGTCTGGCCTCCCCCAACCCCAGCTGAGCACAGGTAGAATAGGCAGCTGATTACATAAAGCCCTGAGGAGTTCTGTCAGCTGCAGAGCATGTCACACGTCTCCTATCTTCATGCTGTCACTGCTGTGTTCATTTTGTCATACAGCACAAAATGGAATTAGCTCAGTGAAAACATTCACATTGACACATTTTATTTAATGTTTTAATCTTTATGTTATTATATATGTACAGTGGGTATAGAAAAGAATCACCCCCCTTTAAAATAATCACATTTTGTTGCTTTGCAGCCTGAAATGAAGAGGGACAGAGTTTTTGTTTTATCCAATTGTATTTACTCTGTGCAACTTATAACATCCAAATGAAAGATATAACACCAACATGTCAGAAAAAAACAAAACAGAATCACTGAGTTGGAAAAAGGATCACCCCCTTGTGTCAGTATTTTGTTGAACCACCTTTTGCTTTAAGTACGGCATTTAGTCTGTTGGCATATGTCTCTACTAACTTTGCACATCTAGACGTTGCAATATTTGCCCACTCTTCTCTGCAGAACTGCTCAAGATCAGTTAAATTTGATGGTGACCGTTTGTGGACTGCAGTCTTCAAGTCATTCCACAGATTTTCAATGGAGTTTTATTCTGGGCTCTGACTAGACCAAGAAAGGATATTCACCTTTTTCTCCTTCAACCACTGTGTTGTCAGGTTTGCTGTGTGCTTTGGGTCATTGTCATGTTGGAAGGTAAACCTTCTCCCATTGACAACTTTCTGGCAGAGGGCAGCAGATTTTCCTCAAGAATTTGACAGTATTTTGCCCCATCCATTTGTCCTTCTATCCTGACAAGTGCTCCAGTCTCTGCTGCAGAGAAACACCCCCATAACAGGATATCACCACCTCCATGCTTTACTGTAGGAATGCTGTTATTTGGATGGTGAGCTGTGTTGGATTTCAGCCAGACATATCATTTGGTGTTGAAACCAAATAATTAAATTGTAGTCTCATGTGTCTCAGAATCTTCTAGGTGTGTTTTGGCAAAGCTCAGTCATGACTGCATGTGGCCTTTCTTGAGGAGTGGCTTTTTCTTGCAACCCTCCCATACAAGCCACATTTGTGGATAATTTGTGATATTGTTGGCACATGCACACAATGACCACTTTGTCATAAATTTCAGCAACTGCTTCAGAGTTGCTGTAGGCCTCTTGGTAGCCTCTCTGACCAGTTTCCTCCTGGCTCTTTCATCCAGTTTGGAGTGACGTCCTGATCCAGTATTGTACCAAATACCTTCCACTTCTTAATAATAGACTTCACTGTGCTTCTAGGCATTGATAAAGCCATTTATCAATTTAAAAATTGAAATTTTTGTATCCATCTCCTGACTTGTGCCTGTCCACAACTTTATCCCAGAGGTCTGACAGTGCTTTTCCACCCATAGCTGATTGTTTGCTTCAGTTGCACTAGCAAGAACTGAAATGCTGCAGGAAAGCTCTTTTCATGTTGAGCTGATCAAAATGACCACAGAAGATCACAGTTGAAAGTCAAATGGCTTTGTGTGCCATTGAGAAGGTGATTAACTTCACCTGATTGTACACTGGCAGTATATACGTGTGTATATATATATATATGTATCGGTAATTAAAAAAAAAAAGTTTTTGAAAGAAGTCTCATATGCTCACCACATTTCTTATTATTATCAATGCTGAAAACAGTTAATATTTTTGTGGAAACCATGATAAAACATTTTTTTCAGGATTATTTGATGAAAGTTCTAAAGAACAGCATTATTTATAAATGTCTTTGCTGTCACTTTTGACCAATTTAATGCTTCCTTGCATCCAATGTATTATATAGACATTATATGCGTACATCTAAATTATATTGACTAAATTGGTTCACAAATTAAGCACCAAAAAAAAAAGCCAGTCAGAATGGCCTAACACAAATGTGGTGTAACTGTTTGCATATGTGGTCACATGGTCCAGATGCCCTATGATGTCACTCTGTCTGGTCATAGGGGACCTGTCCAGGTGAAGAAGCCAATCACTGTATCAAAGCCCCAGAGAAAAGAGTCACCTGGATTGCAGCATCGCGGACCTGTGGGGAGAGGTCAGCCAAACGTGAAATCAGAGAGACCGAACACCCGCGACGGCCGTGGAAATAAAGCTAAGGATGAAAAAGTAAGTTATTCAAACTGAGGAAACTTAGTCAGAATTGGAATTATGGCTGATTTAGTTTCAGCTCAGACAGTTTAGGATTTCTAAGTACCTATTATTATGTGTTGTAGCAATGTGTCCTGCCTGTCTGTGTTTTCAGAGTAAGAAGAATGCCCAGGAGGGTGCTGCTGATGTGGAACAGAGGAAGTTTGATGGCACAGGCTATGACAGCGATCTGGTGGATGCGCTGGAGAGGGACATTGTGTCCCGGAATCCCAATATCCACTGGTATTGTGCCATTTTACTACTAGTTTTACTGTTCAAGGACTTATCAGTATATAGTATACAAAATGAACGTTTTATACAATTGTATTGCTCATTTGCTATAATTAAATTGACTAATGTGTGATATTTCATCACTTTGCACTCTAGATGTTGTTATCAACTATTGAAAAAACTGGGCCTGGCACAATCATGAATTTTGTACTGTTGATTAATTGTCAAACAAATAATTGCGATTTAACGATTTAATTGTCTGTTGTGCTCATGTCTCTCACAGTATGAGCCTAATACATTATTTTTTATTTTTTACTTATAATTAAAGGCACAATATGTAATTTTCGCCGCTAGAGGGCGCGTATTCAAAATAAAAAAAGAGGCAAAGGCGTAGTTTGATGACGGCATGACTGAGTGTGGAATCATGGGAGTTGTCGTCTTCATCCCCACAGCCGATGCAATCCGACGGGACTCGGGCAGAAATCATGTTCATGGATGAGCTAATGATTTATTAACGTAGTAGAATGAAGCAGGGTGAGGCTGAAAGCCGTCGAAGCGAAACGAGGCCGCTGAACGAGCGTGACACACGGCTCGAAAGCAGCGGAGCTTTTATTATGCCACAGTCGACCGCTTCCGCTCCTTCCGGTTGTGTGTGTGGGGAAAAAAAGCAGCGCTGTTTTATCATACTAGATTCATTTGAAATTTCTGTTATAATGCTACTCTGTGCGGTCGTCACCGGTCTAATAAAACGCACAACATATTAAAGCGTCTTTGGTGTTTCCATGTTTTCTACAAAACAAAACCGGAAATCGAGGGGTTATGACATCATTGGCAGGCGACACAATGACACTATGGACACGGTCTGTGTCACTAGTTAAAATTGCTTATTTCTCTGGATTTAAACATTCTTCGAAACATTTGGGATAATGTAAGTACACAAGTCAGCAAAATATATAACACTGTTCTAGTGGTTTTTGGATATTTAAAAAAAAAAAACTTACATATTGTGCCTTTGAATAGGCCCATTTGATTTTCTTTAATGCTGTGAAAATATATTTTAAAAGTTAAAATATATATATTTTTTCCACTTTCATTTTGGTCCATGTCACATTCAAACAAGAGCCCACTAATAATGGGTGAATATTAATTTTGAGGTTTATGCACTTAAATTTCCCCTTTTGAATGGCAAAATGCAATTAAAATGTAAACTGCACAATTATCGTGGTTCTCACAAATTCACGATTAGAGCAAATAATAACTAATAACTACTTATAACTGTTAAACACTATATACTAAAGTACAAAGTGTCAGTGCACTTTTACTCGCTCTTACATATTTATTCATTAGCTAGTTTGATTATGCTTTCAGCATCCAATAAGGTTTAGAACTTTAAATTCAAATCCAAATCTTTTTTTCTATGAAAATCATTCCTGAAAATGTGAAAATCCCTCTGGGCCTAGGAATTGGCTGTATAAATAGCAATGCAGTAAGTTTAGTTTTCATACTTGACCAGACAAATAAGTAACATGTTGAGTCAACGACAGCTGTCAGTCACAGTGGCAGTTAGTGTTTCAGTGCTGGACGGTGATTTAGGCAAGCTGTCATGTGTTACTGTTCCTGCAGGGATGATATCGCAGATCTGGAAGATGCCAAAAAGCTGCTGAGAGAGGCAGTGGTCCTGCCTATGTGGATGCCAGACTTCTTCAAGGGGATCCGCCGCCCGTGGAAGGTTAATATGTTAGATGACACTTGATGCCAGAATTTGACATCTGAGCATGCACACATATGGATTCATAGTCTGTCAATACTATGTTTTTGCCAACGTTTATGTTCCCATTTGTTTCCATATCTTGTAATCATTGTTTTTTTTAGTCCAGCAGGGGGCGCTGTTATACTGGATAATTATGTAGGACAGAATGCACATTTTTCAACACAAGCTCACCTTAGTTCTGTATAATTCGTCACAGATTGAGTATGGCTGATATATTTCGCCTTCAGTTTGTTTTCATCTGTTTTATTGAGGTGTTTTTAACTCAAACCATCAGCTGCACCTGTGTGTTTTAAATATGTGCCCATACGAAGTCTTGTTGTTTTTAAACTGTCAGGGGGTGCTGATGGTGGGCCCTCCAGGCACAGGGAAGACCATGTTGGCTAAAGCGGTTGCGACCGAATGTGGCACAACATTTTTCAATGTGTCGTCCTCCACGCTGACCTCAAAGTACAGGGGAGAGTCTGAGAAACTGGTGCGGCTCCTCTTTGAAATGGTGAGTGATCTCTGAGGAAGCAATGTAGACACTGTGATAGTGTTTGTCTATTTAGTTGTTTATTATCTGAAGATATAATGTGATTAGGATCAGGAGGTAACTAGGCCTCAGGGCACAAATCATCGAAAATGATACAAATATAACATATATTTCAAATGTCTCAGTTAAAGACCCCATGGTAAAGCTCCTTTCTAGACAGCTTCTGGATGATAAAAATGGTTTTGGAACAGGCAAAAAAAAAACTAAAATCAGCATAGAAAACAATGAGTTAGTTAGTTAGACAACTTATAAGTAAAAAAATACCCCTGAAAATAAATGTTCATTTAGCATTAATTGCCAAAAAATGCTACTAAAGATCAGGTAAAAAATGGTAAAAAAAAAAAATACTTCTGAAAATTAGTGACAATAACTTGTGTCTTTATAGGTAAAGTTAGGTAGTTAGTCGGTTAGTTAGTTAGCAAGCAACATTTAGTTAGAGAAAAAGATATGGTCTCTTAAAAGGTAAAAATACCCTTGACAAGCAATGTTAAACTGACACATGGATGACACACTGTGTGTTATATAAGGGAAATATTATTTAGTTAGTTGGTTAGTTAGTCAGTTAGACAACAATATGCCTTCATAAAAACAAACAAAATACCACTGAAAATAAATTATGATTTAAAATTAATGGCAAATACGCTGTGTGTTTTCTAGGGGAAAAAATTAGTTGGTTAGTTTGATAGTTGGTTAGTTAGAGGAAAAGGATAGAGAACACGTATGCCCTCATAAAATGTAAAAGTACTCATAAAAGTCAGTGTTAATTTTACATAAATGTGTAATATGCTGTTTTTATAGGGAAAAAGTTAGTTAGGTAGGTAGTCAGTTAGTTAGTTAACCAGCTAGTTAGTTATGCCCTCATAAAAGCAAAAAATGGACATTACACTGTTTTAATAGGGATAAAGGTTTGTCAGTTAGTTAATCAGTTAGGTAGGTTGCCAGGTTGTTGGAGAAAAAATATGCTTTCATAAAACGTGAAATAAAAAAACTCTGATAAGCAACATTGATTTGACACAACTGAATGACACATTGTGTTTATATAAGAAAAAAGGCTTGTTAGTTAGTTATTTCATTTAATTAAAAAAAAGGGAAAAAAATCCCGACTCTGATGGTGTAAAAATTAAGTAATATCATTTCTGATAACATAATATGTAATAAACTAAAAATGTTGGTCATGTTATAGTCTATATTGTCTATACTGGATGTTTGCACTTCTTTTTTTTGCTTTAACAGGCTCGTTTTTATGCCCCTACAACAATTTTTATTGATGAGATTGACTCTATTTGTGGGAGGCGGGGCACATCAGACGAACATGAGGCCAGTCGCAGAGTGAAGTCAGAATTACTTGTGCAGATGGATGGTGAGTTTTGTGTAGTAGGCGACTCTGTTATGATAGTACATTGAATGATGCAGCCTTATTTTAACACCCACCCGTGTAATGGCATCAGGTGTAGGAGGTGCTCAAGAGAATGACGATCCCTCTAAAATGGTAATGGTCCTGGCTGCCACTAACTTCCCCTGGGACATTGATGAGGCTCTAAGGAGACGACTGGAGAAGAGGATCTACATTCCACTACCCTCTGGTAATCTAACACCCTCACACACAAACGCCCATCAACAGGAAAACGTTCTCCAGGCAGTCACGGCTCCTCTGATTTCTCCATACATGTCACCCACTCATAAATGAACCAGCCTGACTAATTTCTTTCCATTCACACTGTGCTGTGTAGTTAAGTTAGTTAGTCATTTCTCATGAGCTTTCATTGTCTAATGCAACTCCTTTGTTATAGTTACAGGGCCTGGATTTTTGAATTTTAAATTGGATGAGAGATGAAAATGTGTCACATTTTAAAAAGGTCATATTTCTCCCCAAAAACAATTTTATTAAAATTACATAAACACAAATAAAAGGAAGTTTATTTCTAGGACCATGAAGATGTTTCTAATTGTGGCCTTTTTCCTGACACTTAAGCACATTTTGAAATATGAATAATAATAGTAAAAAAATAAAAATAAAACCAGCATAAATTAAAATCAAAATAACAAAGGCATTTACAAATACTTGATGATAAAATTATTATTTTATTGTTTTGTTTTGTTTTCATTGCTAATTTAATATAACTTAAATAAAATAATCTAAAATTCGATTTTTTATAATATATAAAAAATATATTTACCATATTTCCTGGAAATTAAGTCGCACCTTACTAGAAGTCGGATCGTTTCAAAACTGCTTTGTTGAGAGGAACAAAAAACACAAGTTGCATCAGTCAGATAAGTCACGTATGATTATTACATTCAGAAATAATGTAAAATACCAGGTAAATAAAAAATAAAATGACATTTTACAAACATTATATAAACACTTTAAGCATATATTTTAGTTCTCCTTACTCCACAACAAATAACAAATGCATTTAATGGTATACAGAGCAGAACAGGGATTAAAAATGTATGTATTAAACAAACATAAATTATAGTGGCATTCATTATAAACAACATTTATTTTAAACACCAAGCCTAAACAAATGTATTTAAAGTGAAACTAAAACTATGATGATAAAATGATCAGATGATAAAAAAAATGACTTATATTTTCAAAAATACCGTAGTCAAAATAGCCTCATAATGATCTATTTTTTAATCAATATAGGGAAAAAACAACACTAAATCATTTGTCTTATAAAAACATTTCATCAAACAATTACTTAACTCCACAGCTCAAGGACGGGCAGAACTCTTAAAGATCAACCTAAGGGAAGTGGAAGTGGCATCTGATGTGGATCTCACCCTCATCGCTGAGAAAATTGAGGGTTATTCAGGAGCTGACATCACCAACGTCTGCAGGTACAGTATGTTTTCAGGATTACAGATAACATCTTGTCCTAACTGAACACGATGTGACCGCTCTTAAGCATCAAGTCATTTTTCTACTCTAAAAACGTAATGCAGTGCAAAGTGACAAAATCACAGCCAAAAAGAACAGACTCAAGCTCAACAGTGCTTGCCTGGGGCCCGTTAGTATTTTTTCCTTTCTTTTTAGCCCTTCATTGTTGCAGAAAATTCCTGAATAGAAGAGCTATCTTGAACCAAAACAGCAAGCTCTAGCTGTTTCATGGACCTATTCATCCCATAAAGCACACAGAATATTGTCCAACTGAAATCGATTTAATCAATTTAGTATGGGTTTATATGTTTTGTTTCTGCATAATAAGGGAGGGGAGAAAGTATTTTACTATCTTGCACTTTAATGCTTAAAGGATTCGTTCACCCAAAAATAGAAAATTGCTGAAAATGTACCCTGATCTTCTGATGTAGCTGAGTTTGTTTATTCATCAGAACATATTTGGAGAAATTTAGCATTATATCACTTGCTCATCAAAGGATCCTCAGCAGTGAATGGGTGCCGTCAAACAGCTGATAAAAGCATCACAGTAATCCACAGGACTCCAGTCCATCAGATAACATCTTGTGAAGCAAAAAGCTGCATGTTTGTAATAAATACATAGAGACATTTTTAACTTCATACCATTGCTTCCAGCTAAAATAAGTCCTCCATCCATAATATTGCCTTCTCCAGTGAGAAAGTCCTCTCTTCTGAATCAGGAGAGAAATATGCACAGATCACGCATTGTTATAAGCAAATGGTGCCAAAACAGTTCTAAACAAATATGTTGGTGGATTTTTATGTGAGAGGACAACAGGGAATTGACTTGGATGGATTGTGGACTATTTTTGCCAGAAGCAACAGTTTAATGATGGATTTATTTATTACAAACACTTCACAAGACATTAAATGATGAATTGAGTCATGTGGACTACTTGTGGATTATAATGATGTTTTTATCAGCTGTTTGGACTCTCATTCTAACGGCACCCATTCACTGCAGAGAATTCATTAGTAAGTAAGTAATGCAATGCTAAATTTCTCAGAATATGTTTTAATGAAGAAACAAACTCATGTACATGTTGGATGGCCTGAGGGTGAGTAAATTTTCAGCAGATAATAATTTCGAGTGAACTATTCCTTTAAATGAAGCTGCATGCGCCAAACACGTGAATTGATGATGTTAATTTGACTAATGAACTTTGTGCGTCTGTGCTCTTAGAGATGCATCGATGATGGCGATGCGACGGAGGATCCAGGGTCTGAGTCCAGAGGAGATCCGTGCTCTTTCTAAAGATGAGCTGCAGATGCCAGTCACCATGGAGGACTTTGAGCTTGCACTCAAAAAGATCTCAAAATCCGTCTCGGCTGCAGACCTGGAGAAATACGAGTCCTGGATGTCTGAGTTTGGGTCTGTGTAAAGAGAAAGGACAGCTACAAGATAAGTGTGAATGTGGGAGAACACATCGTGGACCAATACTTGAGAAAAGGCATGGTTTTATGTTTCAAGACATTTTAATATGCAAAGATGATACAGAAAACTAGTCATACCAGTGTTCAGATGCGTTTGGACCGAGAAAAGTCGCACCTTCATTTGTCAGAAATGAACTACCAGTCTGTGTATGACACTGAGCCACATTTATTTGTTTCTAGCATCTCAGTTTCAAGTGTTTCTAACTTCCTTCTCTGCTAACAGATGGAAATCACCTGAGTTGCTAATGACCTGTCTTAGGTTTCAAAACTGAAACGCCTGTGAAAATGATACTTGACAAGGGAGACCAGCATAATCCTGGTGCTGTGCTGGATGTTTTTTAATGTTTACTAGTGTGTAGACATTAATATGGGCGGTGTTCTTTTATTTGTTTTACTTGATAGTTATAATAAAATTAACATTTGTTCTCTGCCTATTTAATGTCAAAATTGACTTATTTTCTCATTACACAAAAAAAAAAACTGTTGTAGGATTTACTTTGAAACTATTTTTAGTTCCAAAGTAAACAGAAAATTTACTTTGAAACTATTTTTAGTCAGATATTGCTAGTAATTTTTTTTTATTTTTTACAAATAATTACAAAGAAACTGCAATTAATGCATTGAATTAAACATTAAATTTTGAAATAGAAAGACAGAAACAGTATTTTACAATGATACTAAATATAAATGATACTAGATACGATTTTTTTTTTACTGTGTGCACATGATTCATCAGTGCATGTTGTTCTAAAGAAAAATATTGTTTGTCTTCCTAATCTTTCATCAAAATATAATAACTTGCTCTAGCTCTGAAACAAATTTTCTTTCGGATGATGTCATCAAGACTGTGCAGGCTTTTGGATAATATCAACTGATTAATACTAACTCCGCCCACTTTTTGTGATCCAAGTCATTTTTAGTGGATGAAATGAAGTCCCACCCTACTTGTTTTTCTCTTTGAATTTCCTGGTTAACTCAGAACTATACGTTAAATTGCCGAAGTAAAGTGTTTTGCTCTTTCATTTTTTTTCTTTTATATATTAGCGACATTTCTATATAATTTCACAGACAACAAAGGACCGTTGTCTATTGTCAGTAGTGAAGCACAGCTTGCAAGTCACTTTCCTACCAAGCAGGATTCTTGCGTGAACCCATTGTGAAATTTGTTTGGTGAAATCGTCTGCCCTCACAAGAAATTTCCAATTGCATGGATTCCTATTGAAATGACTGGAATGCACCTGCAAAAATTTGCCAAACAACGATAAATGTGACCACACATTTACAAGTTACAAATTGGAAGCATTGTCCAAAATGTCTAAAAAAACAAAAAAAAAAACAAATCCTTGATTAATACTCATTATTTATTGTATTAGATTAGTATCAGAAGTACAATTTCACAATTGGAACTTGGCAATCAACACACCTGATGTTCAAGCATTTACAGTTTGTATGACAGCTTGGTAGTAACCAGATCTGGATCCATGATGGGCGATGAGTTTGTGAATTTGTTCTTGTGTCCTACAGCAGCAGAAGGGTGTGACTCAGTCGTCAGGAGGGAGCACAGTGGGGGAAGAGGATCACTCTGTTGTTGTGGACTGTGCTGTGTGAGCGTGGGCTGTGTGTGGAGTTTATTGTTTTCTGACTACTTCAGAGTTAATGCGGTGACCATCATGATGTGTTGTCAGCCCGAAGCGAAGTTTCCTGATTGTTATGAAATTGTTTGTCTATTGTGCTTTTTTATTTTTTCTCCATCACCCAGTTTTGGCCAGCATTAGAAGTCACAAACTGACAATACTAAACTAGCATTATACCAGCACAGATAGCATCCAGTTAAAGTGGTTAGCGAGTGGTTGGTTAAAAAGATGCAGGTTTTGAGTTTGTGTGGATCCAGATGGACGTGGCAGCTAGTGTATATCCAAAGAGAGTGTGAATGAATCATAAGTATGGACAACAGTCTGACCGGCTGACGAGAGGCCCGGTGATGGCATGACGTGGCATTTGTGTGGTAGAAATCGAGGATAATAGTCAATACTTGTTCTGAAGCGTGGCTCTTTAAAGGCCACTACACATGGCTACGACACAGACCAGCTGCTCTTATGTTCTCTGATGATTTGTCTCCACTGAGCATGTTGTTCAGGAAAAAAATTATTTTATGTAAAAAGCTGTACACTATTTCATACATGTGCTTTATCTGTGTCAACAGCATATTTATATTAGGTTACACATTGGGGTCCAAATGACTGGAAA
>NW_015544227.1:783120-791614 GCF_001515605.1 Sinocyclocheilus anshuiensis | reverse complement strand
CCACAAAACCAGTCATAAGGGTCAATTTTTCGAAATTGAGATGCAGTGCAACAAAATTGAGTGCAAAAAAAATCAAAATTGAGATGCAGTGCGAAATTGAGTGCAAAAAAATCAAAATATTGAGAAAATCCCCTTTAAAATTGTCCAAATGAAGTTCTTAGCAATGCATATTACTAATCAAAAATTAAGTTTTGATATATTTACGGTAGGAAATTTACAAAATATCTTCATGGAACATGATCTTTACTTAATATCCTAATGATTTTTGGCATAAAAGAAAAATCGATAATTTTGACCCATACAGTGTATTTTTGGCTATTGCTACAAATATACCCCAGCGACTTAAGACTGGTTTTGTGGTCCAGGGTCACATATGTATATATATATTAGGGCTGTCAAATGATTAATCGCGAATAATCAAATGAATCGCATCCAAAAGAAAAGTTTGTATATATTTATATGTATATAGAATTATATACATACAAATACACACACATACATGTAGATATTTTAAAAGTATATGTGTATATATATATATATATATATATATACATACACACACACATATACATATAATAACCCCCATGAACATATAATAAGTTACGTGATGGCTCTGATGAAAGTTACAGTATTGCATTGATTAAAGGCTGATGTTCCAGACTGTGTCAAATGCATCGATTTTTACCCATCCATAACTGCCTGTTCATATTCACCAAATGCATTCTGGGAATATATCTTTAGTTTTAGTGGTGTAGATTCTATAGTATGTAACTTGAGGATTTAGTGTTACAGACTGATCAGTTACTCCTCCACAGCATCTGGCCCTAGACTGATGTAGATGCTTTAATGGATTTTATCTATAAAAAAACAAAACACGCTGAGTCATTACATCTGTTGCATTTAGATAGAAAGATGTGTACATTACATAACTCTACATATATTTGTATTTGTTAATGGCACCATATCCACACGAAAGCATTTGATGACATTTGCTGTAGGATAGACGCATGTAAACTCTGTACTGAAGATATAAATGCCTTTTATGTGAATACGTGGTTACCATAGAATGGGCATTTGAGAATTCACAGTTCTATGTACTGCATTCTGAGAAACTCAGATGATTTTATGCTCTGAAAGTTAATCTGGTGGTTTTGAGAGGAAGGAGAGTTTCAAGAAGGCTACTGTGCTGCACTTGATACTTCTTTGCATTGTGTGCTTCTGCTCTCGGTTTCAGACCTCAGCTGTGTTGCAGTTTCGAATATGTCCCACGAGATTATGCTTTTGTTGGTTGTTGCTCTTCATCACCAAATTTCCTGTTTTACACATATGAGGCCCAGTGCCTTAGAGAGAACAGAGTTTCCTGAAATGAATACACACTGCAATATGACCTGTTTGAAATCCTGTGGGACGGTCTCAGAAAGGCCTACATGGGTAATAACATTCAATCTTTGTTGAATTTTATTGAAACTGAGGGCAATTACTGTGTAAATGTTCTGTTGTGCAGCCTTTAAAAAAAAAAAAAATATTTTGTGCTTATCTCGATGATAATCATCTACCATCTGACATAACTATATACAGTAGAACTAGTCTACATTTAGTCTAATGTTAATTTTTTTCCTGTGTGTGTGTATATATATATATATATATATATATATATAGTGTAATTTAGAGTATATGCGTGTGTTTATTGTACGTACCTTTAGCCAGAGCTACAGTGCTGTTCTCGGTGTCGATCGTGTATAAAACTCCCTCATATCGGATCTCGGCCTTTGAGATCAGACTGATCTTGCTGCCGATATAAGGCATATTTCAGTCATAGAATAAATGTACGTTGTATGTACTGTTACTAATATCAAAGACTATAGAATACCCTTAAAGGGACTTTGCTAATATTAATATGTATTATTTAATAAAGGAATATCAATCATATGTAGCATTTATATTTACTGTATTACATTAATGTAAATATTACATCAAATAATACATATTAATTATTATGAATATATATTAATATTAAATATGTTTATATTACAACTATATATTTATTATATATGTATGTATGTATATATTACAATTGTTATACAAATATGTAGGCTCACTAGGTTTTCTTGCTGCTCTTTTCCTACATCACCAGATGGAACTGCCGTTCTTGGGCTGCCGGCCATAATCAGTGACGGAGCCAAAATTAAAATCGCTAGGGTCTCCCTCTCATCAGACCAACCCAGCATGTTCAGCTCTGCCAGACTGCTGTGCTCTGACATTGGTAGTGAGATACAGGATATCCCTGAAGACAATATCAGACCTAATCAACATTGTTTGTTAACAAACAGTAAGCCAGACATTCTTCTCGATGATATAGCACCCCACGCGGCACGCCCAACAGACATAAACAGTACACCGTGAGCTCCGGGCAACATTTCAACCCCTAAATATGGATGTAGAGAATTCAGAACATATGCTTGAATCACAAATAGTAATATTAAACGCTTCCAGTAAACGTACTGAACTGCCAAGTTCAGAGTCAAACCTTCAGTCATGCAACTATTAATGGAATAAAAGTACATACAAATGTCAAACAAATCATATAATCATATTATTGAATGGCAGTCGGAGGCCTTGCTTATATCAATATCATGGACACCAGGGTTATTTTAGTATCAATGATAATAGTTTTAAAATTTTGAATTAGTTTTATTTGCATATTTCATTGTTTTTTGTAATTTGTTAGAAAAAAGAAAAGTGAATACAATATAGACATATTTTAAAAAGTAATATTAAAATGGACAAAAACACAACACAATTACTAACATTTTGTGATTTGTCATTTTTATTCGTTTTTAAAGATACATCTATATAGTTTTTTTATTTATTTATTTTTCAGTTTCAGTTTAAGTCATGTTAGTACATCAAGTTAAACTAAATGAAAATGGGAAATGTTGTTTTGGTAACTAGCTGAAATAAAATAATTTTCCCACATTTTATTTTTATTTCAATCAACATTTATTTTATTTCAAGTAACATTTTTTTTCATGGTTTTAATTTTTGTTCCAGCCCTATAATAACCCTGAAGCAGTCAAATACTCCAAAGCCTCTAGGCCTGCCTTTGTGTTGAACGCATGATGTCTGTGTGCCATCTGCCTTATTAATGTTCCAAATAATAACTGCTATTTGAGTTTGTGTTATTCTTTCAATAGGACCTGCTTCCCAACCTGCATCCTAATCCTGACTTGTTTGTCTCAGGTCAATTTACAGGAAGAGCTTCAACCCCTTGTTGAAATCTAGGAAATCCTCCTCGCCTGTTTGTGGCCACATGTGACTAGAGGCCTCATTAAGATAATGGTCGATATTAGATCTGCGAGAGGATTCGCATTACGCCAATGCTAATTGAGGTCCTGCGAGGTGGTCTGGTTATTTGCAGCTTCCCGTCACCATCACTAATGTCGAAGGAACACAAAATGGGATGTCAAGGTGCTCCGTCACACCAACCCCTCTAGCTGTACAGGATGATGATGTGTTCCCCCCCCCCCACAAATAAGGTGGGTTTAAGTGGTATTAGACAGGGCTGCCCACGTGATGTCAGCTGATGATGTCACAGCTGATGGAAAATGTAACATCTGTTGAGTTGAGGAATATTTCTGGATAAAGGTAAAAGGTTGATTGCTTGTGAGACGAGATTGTTTTCAAGACATTAAAGCCATTGAGGATTCCATGGGAAAATGTAAACGTGAGCCCTCAAGTAAGGCTATGTTTCAAACAGATGAAACATACAGGTCACTGTGTGTCTCCACCCTTTATAATACAGTGTATTTATCGCCGTTGTTGTGTTAAGGTAATACTGTCATTACGGCCACACCCGGCCTGGTATACACTAATCTTGTGTCTGGCTGGACTTTACACAGGCTTTACAGTAAAAGACAAGTTATGGAGCCTAAAATGAATTCAGGAATGGTTAAAAACCAAGATTCAGTGAAGTAGAAAAGCTCCTTGACTCACAGACTCTTTTAAAAGACAATGTAGTATAAGCTAATGAACCGAAATGCCAAAATAGTGCCTAATGAAACTCATTATTAGTCTTTTTGTGTGTTTGTCATCATTTAGTCACCAAATACAGTATGTATGTCCTATAATGCTTTTTCTTCTGTGGAACACAAAAGTTCAGCAGAATTTCTAAGCTGCTGTTCTTGCAGGATAATTGGTTGTGAATGGGCTCTTTAAAAGACAAAAAAATACTATAAAAGTACTATAAGAGTTGCTTATATGATTCTTACTCTGTATTCCAATGTTCGTTTATGCTCTTAATTTATCTTGACAGAGTCCATCCACATTTACTTTCATTTATGGAAATGAGCAGCATGAACATTTTTCTAAACTTCTCTTTTTGTGTTCCACAGAAGAAAGTAAGTCATACAGGTTTGGAATGACGTGAGGGTGGGTAAATGATGACAGAACTTGCATTTTCAGATGAATTATTCCTTTAAGGAGCATTATGAATGGCCAGTTTCAAAGCTGCAACTGAAACAGTGGAAATGTTTAGGTAGTATCCCAGAAGGTTTTGCTCCGAGTTGGAAAGAAAACCAGAAAATGGTGGCTGCCATGGCAATTTGGGCAATAGTCACACACAGTAAAAGCTGTGATACCTGTTCTTCAAATGATCATTCAGACACAGACCAAACTGGCACAGTCAAAAGCTTAATGGAAAGGTTCAGACATGTGATGAGTGAGGCATAAACAGGTTTATGTTTAGAAATAATGTAATGCGAGACTATCCACAGTTTCTCACACACACACACACACACATATAAGCGCACACCTCTCTAAATACATAAATTAGATCTAAATTAGTTCCTCACTACTTACTGTAAATCTCAAACGGAAGAAGAAACTGTTTACATGATTATCATGTTTTCTTCATCATAAATACTGAGGAAAGGATCAATGTTCAAAGCAGTTTAAAAGCCAACTTTTACAATGTTAATAATCAACCAGAAACACCAGTGCAAATACAATGTTTAGGAATTTTCCCTGTCCAACACTTGACATACTTTTATAAATATATAGTACTGTTCAAAAGATTGCCGTCGGTAAGAAATTCATGCTTTTATCTGCAAGGATGCATTAAGTTGATGATTTTGATATTTTCTATCAAATGTTTATGAAATTGAAATTTTCTATACTGTTTATGAAATTGATAAACAGTAAAGACATTTATAATGTTACAAAAGATTTCTGTTTTAAATAAATGCTTTATATTGCCTTAAACTTTATATTCATCAAAGAAACATGAGAAAAAACATTCATAGTAATAAGAAATAATTATTGAGCAGCAAATCAGCATATCAAAATGATTTCTGAAGGATCATGTGGCACTGAAGAAAAATTCAGCTTTGCCATCACAGGAATAAATTACATTTTAAAATATTTTCAAATAGAAAACAGCAATTTTAAGTTGTAATACCGATTTTACTGTATTTTTGATTGAAGAAATGCAGCTTTGATGAGCATAAAAGACTTAACATTAAAACATCTTACAGACCTCAAACTTTTGAATGGTAGTGTATATTTAAAAAAAAAAAAGTATGTCAAGAATATGCTTTCCTGTAAGAAATAAAAATAACAAACAAGCTTTTCCTTTCAGAACATCTCAACATCTCAAATTGTGATCAGTTTAGGAAAGGTACCAAATGTAAAAATAAATTCAAATGATAAAAATTCAAACATTTCAATATGAACCTAAATGTTTCTCTTTCAAAATCTTACAAAGATCAATTTATGTGAGTTACTCTCTGCATTAAACATATACCTCTATACTCTCTTACTGTATACAATTAATTAGGAGAAACATCTGAGACAGAACTTCTATTTAAAGCATAACTGAGATATCCTGAGCTTTAACACTTGCACCCCTGAGCACCCCAGAACCTCTGGGTTACGTCTCTGTCTGAGATGGCCTTCTCCGTTTGTGACTAATGCATATAGCACTACTCTCAGTTTCTCAAAGCTGTGAGAATGTTGTATAAGTTGCAAATATACAAAACAACAAACACCAGAAGGACCAAGCAGCCTGTCAATAATGCATTCAGAGCACTCTTTTTGTACTTTGAGGAATGCATGTAACTCTAACAATAGTTTGGAAAGTCTTTGTTTGTCAAAGGCAGTCGTGTAAAACCCTCTGGTCTGGTTCCACAGCACTAAATCTGCCACTCTGTGCTTATTCTGGACCTAATCTCACTTTAGCTCTACCTATATGCTCTTATGTCTGCAATGGAGAGGGCTTCCTATGTCATTCAATCCCAGGACCTTGACACATATAATCCACAGTAATTGATTTCCATTTTTGTGTGTGTGTGTGTGTGTGTGTGTGTGTGTGTCAGCCCCATCTGAGTTTGTACTCAATGGCTTCTCTGTAAACACACTATTACACAGATTAACGTTCGCAATCAAACAAAGGAAGTAGTTACATGTTTGTCTGAACATCAACACAGTCACAAACAGATTACGATCTTGGCCTACCGACAGCCCCATACACACACACACACACACACACACACACACACACGTTTAAAACCCCATTTATTTACAGTTGTGTGGTTTTGATGAAATTGGTGGCTGTATTTTGTTCTGACAGGAGACTGAAATGGCATACAGGAGAACAAAAGTGTTTTTGGAGGCAGCACGGAAGAATCAGTGACAGATTAAAGACTTAATCCTCTTGAGTATCTGTGGGTCTGACACTACACGTCAGGATGAATTCCTCTCAACACTGCGCAAGACAATAGAGGTAGAATCAACAGCACAGATATAGACCTCATGTTTTCAAGACAGGGCTACACACACAAAACTCACAGCTTTCTATGTAAATTTATTCATGAAATAGCTATAAGCAAAAGTGCCTGTCAAATTACATTAGAATATTGCAAAGATGAGACCAAAGATGAAAATGTACTTGCTCGTTTTGAAAATGTCAATAACTGAAACAAAATATCTATGGAGAAATTTTGACAGAAATTATTTCTAATAGCTTTCAGGAATATTCTGATCGCAATTTCATATTCATTTTTTTCCTTGCTTTATTTTGATTTGCTCCACATTAACTGATTGTATCAGACAATTACAGATACAGTGGGTACGGAAAGTATTCAGACCCCCTTCAATCGATAGCTCAGTTTGGCCGGATGGCCAGCTCTAGGAAGGGTTCTGGTCGTCCCAAACGTCTTCTATTTAAGGATTATGGAGGCCACTGTGCTCTTAGGAACCTTAAGTGCAGCAGAAATTTTTTTGTAACCTTGGCCAGATCTGTGCCTTGCCACAATTCTGTCTCTGAGCTCTTCAGGCAGTTCCTTTGACCTCATGATTCTCATTTGCTCTGACATGCACTGTGAGCTGTAAGGTCTTATATAGACAGGTGTGTGGCTTTCCTAATCAAGTCCAATCAGTATAATCAAACACAGCTGGACTCAAATGAAGGTGTAGAACCATCTCAAGGATGATCAGAAGAAATGGACAGCACCTGAGTTAAATATATGAGTGTCACAGCAAAGGGTCTGAATACTTAGGACCATGTGATATTTCAGTTTTTCTTTTTTAATAAATCTGCAAAAATGTCAACAATTCTGTGTTTTTCTGTCAATATGGGGTGCTGTGTGTACATTAATGAGGAAAAAAAATTAACTGAAATGATTTTAGCAAATGGCTGCAATATAACAAAGAGTGAAAAATTGAAGGGGGTCTGAATACTTTCCGTACCCA
Source organism: Sinocyclocheilus anshuiensis (assembly GCF_001515605.1). Lineage (NCBI taxonomy): Eukaryota > Metazoa > Chordata > Actinopteri > Cypriniformes > Cyprinidae > Sinocyclocheilus > Sinocyclocheilus anshuiensis. Next base: position 783,868 of record NW_015544227.1, on the reverse strand, counting down.
CTGTATAATTCATTAATATCATTAGGTATATAAATATATCACCAAATTTGTATTATTTTTATTGTTTTAATAAAAAGGTCCATGCCACAAAAGAATCAGAACAAAGTTACTTCCAAGCAGGACAATTGCAATAGTGGATCCATCATTATGATGCAATTTACACATGGACAGCATTCTACATGAAGTAAAACCAAAAGAAAGGAGAACAATGAAATAATAACAGGAGTACACGCAGTGTAAGCAAAAACAGCAGCCATAAAAATAAATAAATAATAATAACAGTAATGATGATAAGTGAATACATTATATATTAATTAGGAACAGTGCACAGTAGGACAGTCATTATTTCAAAATAAACCTGTTTAAAGTTGTACAAGACCTCTTGGCTATTCCTAACAAATTGCTGAAAAACTTCAGCCATCTTATGATGGTTTGCTGGTCTGTCGGCTGGTTTTATAAGGATTTTGAGAGCTTTTCAGCTGGTTAGGATGGGGTACCAGTTTGCTGGCCCTCTAAACCAGTAACAGCTTGGCAAGACTTGTGAGACAAGCTTAGACCAGTTTAAACCAGCAAACCATGGTATACCAGCAAGGTATAAACCACAATTACACAGATCTAACAAATGAAGAGCCGCACGTGATTTTACTTGTGGTCACTATGGTCTTAGTACAAAACCCACAGGTAAACTACTGGTGAGAACTAGCCTATGTGTGGTAAATAACTGAATAACAATAAACCGGACCACAAA
>NW_015544227.1:778258-783110 GCF_001515605.1 Sinocyclocheilus anshuiensis | reverse complement strand
GTGCGCATGGATTTGTGGGCTCGTCTCTCTTTCTCTCTCCGCCTCTTCTTTTAACTGCTGGCGGCCGTATTCATCCGCGCACACACATAGCAATCGACATCGCGCAGTTTTTGCTCTGGTTTCCCCACGTTCAGCCTTTCCCCCCGTCAACTGCCGCCATGTTTTTTTGAGGCAGGATGACAGCAGAGAGCGAGCGTAGACGAAGACGGATATAATACTGATAAAAACCCGTCGTTTTACAGCATTTTTTTCCGACCAGGCGACGGTCTATTTTTTATCGCGGACTCGCGAGGAACTAATTTCTCGGTATATTTGCAAATACCAATGGCTGAATTGTAGTATTTTGTTTTCCTATGGCGTAGGCACATTTTTCCTAATATATATCCTTGTTTATTTCAGGATGGGAGGGAGTCCTCCCACATAAATATAACATCCAGAAATTAGTATTTTCTCCGTTTTGAAGCTTATGCCATGCGTTTAACTAACGTTACCTCTACCAGCGAGCCTACAGGAATAACCAGACTAGTGATCTCTGCATTAGCAACTGCTTTACCACAAGCCACCTGCTGTTTCTAAAGCAAACTGAAGGAAGAAAAACAACTTTTAATCTAAAGTGAGGATACGACAGAAAATATTTCAAAGATGACGGGCAACGTCCCAGTTGACATGGTAAGAATTTACTCATTCTGCAAAAGGTTTAACGTAACGTTATTGGTGTTTATGATAAAATGTTGTAATGTTCTTTGAAACTAACTAGTATCTATTTTCATATTTATGTACTAAAACGTAATCCAAAAATGAAAATAAAATGACTGTTTCAATATGACTGGCATATTACTGAGATTATCGTACTTATTCTTTACGTTAGACACTAATAGGCCTACTTAAGTTAGTATTACTTACACCTTTCTTACTAGCCACTATGCTAATAGGTTACTATTCCAATGTTACTGGTAACAGATTGCAATATTCTAGATTCTAGTAACAGTTTGAGTAGTAACAATAAACAAAAGAATACTTACTAGTACCTAATGTTTCTTCGGTAGTAAACTCTAATAGCCACCAGCAACAATTGAAAAACATGACTAGTCTGAAGTGAATAGTTAATGTATGAACCACAGTTCCCAATAGAATTCAATTAAAAAAATTGCCATTTGTTACTAGTATCAATTAAATAAGTACTTGTCACTATTGAGATTCTGACTAGTTGCAAAGTAATGTCGACTGAGTACTGAAATCTAATGAATAGTGAAATACTAGTCTTTTTTTTTTCTTGATAGTAAAGTTCTTAAAAAAACAAGCAGGCCTACTAGTAACATACAAATTGATACTAATTTGTTTTAATGAGTAAATATGTAATAACAAGTGTTTGTCAAAGATTAAAGAAGGTCAGTTGATCTCATTGTTGCTTTTGCAAATAGATTGACCCAAGAAAATCCAGAAGGACAGTGTTATTAAATGTCTTGGATCACTTTTTGCTCTCCCAGCAATAACCCCATCAAAATTCCACTTCCACTTCAATCAGGAAGGGCAGTAGTGTAAAGATATTCTATCTGATGGGCTACATTGCTGTTCAGACTGATCAGGAAGTGTGATCAGGGAGACTTCGAAAACAGTTACTTCCCTGTTTGCACAACTGAAAATGTCTCAAAACGAATGCTCAAACCGAAACTCCAACATTAGAATCTTTCTGGCCAGAAGGATACTGTCATAGATTCTTTATAATACTCATTGCATGATTGTAGAATGACATTTCAAGCTTTGCACTATGATGTAAGGTCTAATAAATTGAGATTATTAAACCCCGTGGGTAGTGGTAGTGCTGCTAGTGCTTACAAGTATCCAGAAGGTCGGTGGTTTGAATCTGAGGACGTGGGAAATCAGCTTAAAAACAATAAATTACAGCCCTCATTGTGTATTAAGATATTGAAACATCAAAACAAATAAGAACTCCTTCTATCGGCGCCAAACTGTAACATTCTGTCCCAGCTTGTTAGTCAAGCATGCTTTGGCCAAACAGCTGATCTGGCTGTCAAACTCAAGAGATGCCGACTCTCTGACATTGCAGGGACTCTGTTTGATGTAAGGTACACTGAGGGCTGATGCGATCGGCCCTTACAGTGTGCACATTCAGTTTTCCTTCTGTTACTGCCATTGAGTAGCATTAAAATGTAAATCTGGCCATCAGAAAGGCTCCCTTGGTAACTTTAGGTATTAAAAGAGCAGTGCCACATATTGTTGATTATTAAGGCCAGAAACGTGAGTCGACCCTGATGATGACGATGCGTCTCTTGACGTCTCTACAGGAAGAAAGGTTTTTCTCACACTACGCAGACAGGAACAGAACAGGGTACAAAGTGTTATGTTATAGCCCAAAGTCAGGCATTGATTATCTAAGCTAGCTTTAGAAGGTTTTTAAGGTCATCTTTGAAAACTTTAAACAGCCAAACCTCACAGGAAATAATTTTATATGGATTTGTAAAGGAGTGATAATGATAATTCATTGCTAGCTTTAAAATTAATGCAGAAGCTGCATGACGTTTTTCTACTTTGGGTTTAGGTGCCTATTTTTGGTCTCCCGGAACAGCATGTTCAGTTTTAGGATGAAATGTCCACGAGGTGAAACCTTGAATCATTGTGTGGTCTCCAGCTGAGGGGCATTCAGTTGGGGGGTAGCGTTGTCAAACAATGGGAGTGTTTATGTGTGTGTGTGTGTGTGTGTGTGTGTGTGTGCATACACATCTTGTGGGTGGGCATTTTAATGAATGGGCTTTTTTTTGTGGAGAGCTCTCACTGTTTCAAAGCAACGAAATGTTGCAGAAGCCTTTCGCCTGTAGGTGCTACATCAGATATACTCCTTTAAAAGATTTCGCTTTGATCAATTGTGAGACTGAGGTGTGAAGGAGAACTCAATACTCCCTGACAGGACTGTGTCACTTTGTGTGGTGTCATGTGGTATTGTGTCCTCTGTGCGTTTGCGTTGGGGTGAATTAGTATGGGAGGAATGTCAAGGAAAGACCTCCCCAATGACTTGTCCACACACTTGAGTAGCATTGCTCAGCACTTTCAGAAGTTTAAATTATGTAAAAAAGAATTGAGGTGCTTGATAAACCTACATGTTGAATGAAATTAGACCGAAATCTAATCAGCATCTTGTTATGAGTGGTAGTAATATTGTTTTGATATGTCCTGTAGACATGAAATGGCATTTGTGACCCATTTTACTTTTGTAATGTGACATTTTTGAGTGAAACAGGATATTTGATGTAAAAAAAAAAAGTTGTATAGCTATTTATTACATATATTGGGATTGTTATCGACGTCCTGGGGCTATTGTATCTTTCAGTTGTGATACCAAAATGTATCACCGCCCTGCCCGATGGGCTATCTTAAATACAGGGTTCCCGCGGGTCCTTAAAAAATCTTTAATTTAGTTGTAGCAAATTTAAGACCATAAAAAGACTTAAATACCTTAAATGGTATAAGAAAAGTCTTAATTATAATTTCAAGAGGTCTTACATTTGGGGACAGAAAGACAAGAATCGTGATATGGCTTAATATGACGATTAAGATTATGATTTCATTGAATAAATATGAGCTGCATGTTCCAAAGTCAAATCGCGGTGTGGGTGTTTTTATATGACTGTATCTCTGAAGGGGACTGACTGTCTTCAGAAAAGTTTTAATGGCATTTTCATTTCATCTTTCCTGTAATGCCTGATAAAGCAGCATTTATTGGCGCAGTGCTGCTTTGTGTACAGTCATAATTGGGGAAACCACTATTTTTCAATTTCAAAAGCCCCACCTAGTGGCAGAGAACTACTTGGAAAATCTCACATAATGAAGTGGAAAGACTTCGAAAAATAATTTTGACAGTGTACTTAAGACACAAATTGCTAAAGTAGCATGGTTTCTGTTTGCAGAATTAAACCAGCTTTGTCACTGAGACTTTTGCAAAATTATGTAATCATGCTCAAATCAATAGAACTCATCAGGGAAACAGACAACAGAAGGATGTGGCTACACAAATCAGTTCCTTTGAGGGTTTATTCATTATAGGGCATTTAGGTCATTATAACATCTGTTTAATGACAGACAGACAGACCCAACCCTTCCGACCCCAAGCAGCCTACCTGCGATGAACTGCCACTGTTTGAACTCTGAGAGGTGGCCAAAGTGAGAGAGAACATCAGGAGAAAGGTACGGGGTAGGTAACGATAAGTGTTTGCGTATAAGAGATGGAAAAGTTGTAGAAAATGTTATAAAACACAACACAGTACGTACCACGATTCAAAACATTGTGAATGAACCTGCGTCAACAGTGTGAGAAAAAGACTCAGCATGTTGGCGAGGTATCAGTTTAAGTCTCTCTCACACGCTTAGAAACGTCATTTTCAGAGTTAAAGCTTAGTTTGGAGAAACTGCTTGAAACTGAATTGCAAAATTGTAGAAAAGGTTATGAATGAAAATGATATGAAATTGATGTAATTTATTGGTGATAAAAAGAATGGCTCCATATTGATTATTTTAGCACAGCCCTATAATGAAAAACAGCATAAACATACAGAGATGAAGCAAAAAACAGTTTGGTATCTGTTGTATCTATATGTGTTTGTGTGAATAAATGCAACAAGTATAACATGGTGAGTACGATTTGCATAAAATGAATAACTCCAGAGAGTGTTATGGGTCAGTAAGGGTTAAAGGCTAAAGAGGGAGCGAGAGAGAAGGAGGGGGAGGAAGTAGCTCAGACTCACTCAATAAAGGATCCTTTCAGTAGAGTGAGTAACAATTACAACAGCAGAGGTGCTCGCTCACGCACACACACTCCCACACACACACACACACACTC
>NW_015544227.1:773317-777969 GCF_001515605.1 Sinocyclocheilus anshuiensis | reverse complement strand
ACACACACACACACACACCCACACACACACACACACACACACACACACACACACACTGTCATGGAAAGTTAGAGTGATCCATCGTCAGTTCGTGTAAATAGTTCTCAGTGGCTTATAAGTTTTAACTTCTCTGCGGTGTTTCTACATATTCATTACTGGACTTGAATCAACATATATCTGTTTTTACATGTTTTTAGAGGTGGTTCTGTTCGAGCTTTGTGTGAGTTGGGTAGAGACTGACTGTAGAGGGTTGTTCCACTGTAAACAGTGGCTCTCGCTTGCCTTTATGACATCACTGCACAAGCATTCGCTTGTAGTTTAGTGAAGTCACAGATTCAAATCTCAGGCCAGACTTCCTTCTCATAGAGGCCTCTTCATACCTCTCTCTCCTCCTAGCCAAATGTTTTTTTTCCCTGATCTTAAGATGTGATCTGATCCACGATCTGTCATTGTTTTTAAAAATGGTCACTTCTAAAGCGACCGGTATGAACTATAATTAAAAACAGGCTGATATTTAAGATACGTATCATCAGAGCCATTTAAGAAAATTCAGCATTGTTGAGCAATGAAACAAACAACTAGATAGTTGAATTAGAGTTTTGAATGTATTGTCTGAAAAAGGACAGTTTGAAGTGATTCACATAAATGAAATATGTCAGCTTGTTTTGTTTCACTTTAAAGTCAGCATCTTCTAAATGGGCTGTCACTAACAATTATTTCGGTAATCGAGTAATCGGTCGATTATTCGGATGATTAATCGAGTAATTGGATAATTGTTTCTGGTAATAAAAATAGACCCAACGAACAATAGTCTTTGAAATGACTTAAAATACATATTTAATAGCAATGAGGCAATAATAATTGGTTCAAATAAAATATCCAAAGCAAGCAATCATAGTTTTATTGAACAAAACAGTTGTAATAATATAATCATAACTTATGCACATTGTATTATATCAAATGCCTGCAGAGAGTGCTAATGGCATGACGATTTTTTTTTTACACTTTACAGTGTGATCTATTCCTTGTTTAATACTGACTAAACAACATTTAATTCAAATGTTCACGTAATCTTTAATATTTGGCCACTTCATGATAGAAATGTTACAGCCATTCATTTCTTGAACAAGAACATGTGGACATTAAAACATGCAAACTCAGAGCGATGGTTAAAACTTTTATTTTGAAGTCACAATGAGCATATTTAGAAAAATAATGATGTATTCTCCTGTGTTGGTGTGGGTTTATAAATAATTTACCTTATAAATCTGATAGAAGGGTGCACATTGTTCCCAGATGAATGTTATAAGCAACTCAGACTATGCAAAGTTGCAACTATGCAAACAGCATATGCAAAGTTGTAGTTTGAGACGGTCCGTGCATGTAAATGATAACTGTTTGTGTGGAGCAGCATTTACTGTGTACGAAGCCGCTCTGAGATGCACATAACCTACATGCATATAATTAAAGTGCATATAGGCCTATTTATTTAATTGAATCACAGCATCACAGCCCTTGTGAATTCACAATAGCACTATGCTTTATTATGATTTTTAAATGGTTTCAATATTTCGTGCAGCCTTAGAAAACAGTCTATTAATGCCTTTTATGGATTCTCGCCCGTGGAACGTGCCACTTCCGGAATTTTGCCAGTTAATTGACATGGACAAAATGCAGTCGAGGATTTTTTTTTATAATCGAGTACTCAAATTTAATTGAAGAATCGTGACAGCCCTAGTATTATTGTGAATGATTCATCCATGCATATGTTTTTTATTTATTTGTTTAATTTTTTGTTATTTTTTACCTTTTCTGAATTTTTTATCAAAATGTCAAAATCTTCTGTGAAACAACAGACATCTCATTGATAATGTCGGACTTCTCCAAACATTATTCTTACAATTGACTGCAGGTTTACATTTAGATCTGCCTTCATTCAATCAACAACCAATGGATAGAACCAAATCCCTGCCATACACTTTTTTTCTTTTCAATATTCAGTTTCACTCGGATGTCACAATACCTACACAATACCATTATATTGTTACTTTATATCACACAGGGAATGAGCGTGGAGCACTTTTGTTTTTAAATGACTTGGTTCATCATTATTAGAGGTGGAAATCTTTAGGCACCTCACGTTGCCTCACGATTCTCATGATGCAATTCCAAAATGATTATTGGCCTACTTTTTTCCTTTTTAATTATTCTGTTGTGGATTGAACTGTAGAACATGATATGCTTGGACAAATTAATACAAGATACAAGGATTTATCAATGCAGATTCAATGCAGATTTGTGAGAAAAAAATGAAATACGATTGTATTGCCACATAGCATGCTTGCTGTGTCTTAAAACTGGTGTTTTTTTAATACATTATGCACTCTGTTTGTCAGAAATAACAAGAAAAAGCTGTAGGACAGACCAGAGTCATGACTTTTAATGAAAAATCTTCTCTGGGATCGCCTGGAAGAAAAGATAAAAAAAAAATATTTTCAGTCATGAAGTTGGCGCATGGAGCTTTGTCTCCGGTGCTGTTTGACAATGTGTATGATAGTAATAAGAAATGAGAAGGGTGTTTTGCATGGCTGTAATACAGTAGGTTACTATCAAAAGGCCATTTCTATTAGCCGGCCGTCTCTCTGATGGGGAGGTAATTGAATGGGTCCCCTCCCCCTACTCTCTCTCCTGCAGATGTCTGCCCTTTTTCAGTGGTAGGCACGTGGGCAGGGCCTGCAGGGCAGGAGGCTGCCTGCCTTCATCTGTCTACAGGAGATTAGATATTATTCTCTCATGCTCTGTCTTTCTTCTTTTTATCATCTGTGTTTGTTTATCCTCATTTTCCTTCAGAAAATGAAATATAATTGTATGTCAAAACATATCTTTTATATTAAATTAATAATATTATCGAACGATTTAGCCTATACAAGATTTTATATATATAATATGTAAATCTTTTAATAACAGTAATTTGGAAATGTAAGAAAAAAAATATTTTAATGAAATATGTAAATAATGTTAATTTAATCTATATTTTTCCATAATATATAATGTGTGTGTGTGTGTGTTTGTAAGGGGTGTGAATTTTTGAGTATGCAGAAATTAGTTTGATTGAACATTAATAGGTTTTCTATTTGATTCAGGAACAATTTTGCAAATGGAGTATATAGAGTAGAGTATGTAGAATAACCCAAGCCATAATTGCATAATCATTTTCATGATCAGATATCTTTGTTCTCTATTGTAGCATGTGTCTAACAGTTCAGAGATCATCTAACATTACGACTTTCATGACGTGTCACATTGTCCTTAAAGCACCTGAAAGGAATCTTTGTTTCAGTACTAGAAAGTTCAGATTTCTAGGTTTGTTTTTATTTAACCCTACTAAACGCACATTGCTAATGTGTTTATTGAAGGTGTGTAATTAGCCTCAAAAGCAGAAAAGTTTGTACAAAGATGAATCATTCACAGACTCAGCATTTATTACCACCAGTGTGAAGCCATGTCCACTTATGTGATTGCAATTGGCACGTCATCAGACGACGGGCTTGTATTGATTTCAGTGATACTATCACCCAAGCCCTTGTTTTCCCATCCGGTGAGATGCATCATTTGGGCTGGATGAGCGCATGTGAGTATGTCTGTGTGAGTGATTGTCCTTCAGGACTGCTGATAGGGCATCCAGACAGGCTGAGACTGCAGCTGCTGGTGCGGTCGTGATTAAGCACAGAAGCTAAAACTTTGTGGTGCTAATGGCCAACATGCGATTTGCTCAAGTGAGTCGGGGAGAAGACCAAGAGCGAGATAATGGGAGTAAAGGACGTTCTAGACATCTTGAGAAAATGCTTGCAAAATGATCACTCTTACCATAGCTATTGAGACTGGTCTATCATGGAAAAAAATCTATTGAGAAAGTGGGGAAAGTTTTAGGCACTGTTTTTTGTGTGTCGTATGTGTTTTTACAGGAAGTTTTGAATAACCGACAGCCGAAACCAGAGCTTTCATGCTTGTCTGCTCAGATTAATGATGATGATTATAAGGGACATTATGAGCAATAAAGCATTAAAAGCATTAAGAGAAAATAAAGCCTTTTGAGCCTTTAGCAGAGAGACCAATTTACCATTGCACATTATTCTAACGCAAAGAAAATGTTTGTCCAATATTTTATCAAAATGTAATAACCTGCTCCACCTCAACTTTCCTTTCTGCTGATGAACTTCCTGTTTCTGATGGATAAAGTTAAAATTAATCTTTCTAAATTATAAAATGAATCCATCCAGTTACGTCTAGTGGTCGACCGATATATTGCCAAGGCCGATATATTGGCCGTTATTTGGCATTTTTTAAATATCGGCATCGGCCGATAAGTTTTCCTGTTTGGCCGATGCGTTCGAGGCGGGACTTTTATTTTGACGGCGCTGAGAGCGGCAGCGCATGAGCACACAGTGCTCACATTCTCCCTCTTGTTCGCCGTTGTCGTTAACAGTTCTGTCTAATACGGATAGAAGTCTGTCTAATAATCAGATAGAACGGTTAAACAAAGGAATTAAAATGTATACAAAAAGTATTATAACGATTGCTTTTATATTATTAGTAATAGAAAGGCAAACATTATAATACTTTCTTGTTTGCCGTCAGCATTCAGCAAATAC
>NW_015544227.1:772316-772637 GCF_001515605.1 Sinocyclocheilus anshuiensis | reverse complement strand
TCACAAAGCTTGCAAACTTAGTCGGATCCAGTTGTGAGATCTTGTGAAGTGTGCATTTGTATCCTGCATGATAGTGTGTTCTCTGCGTGACGGTCGGCCCGTGCGAATGGAATATTCGAATAACTCAGGAATGGAATAACTCAGGAGGAGAGTTCAGCTTCACTGGAGATGCGCGATTGACAAATTTTAAACTCGTGATTTCAAATTATGCTGCGCTTTATGCATTTGCCCACTGTCATATTCATGTCTTTTCCACTGTGTGCTGTATGTAAAATGAGTGTTACCTTGGCTTTATTTGAAAAAATATGATTCCCAATGCAC
>NW_015544227.1:760657-771681 GCF_001515605.1 Sinocyclocheilus anshuiensis | reverse complement strand
ATTTTTATTAAATATTTATTTATTTGTGAAAAATACTTTGTCATCAAAGGATAAGTATGTTTATTTAATACATTTACTTTTTAATCCATTTTCAAATGATTTCAAATTTCTTAAACATTAATTAAAATAAATAAAATTATATCGGCCATCGGCCACCCTGCTTTCAAAGATATCGGCATCGGCTGTCAAAAAACAATATCGGTCGACCACTAGTTATGTCTGTATCTGTCTATCCATCCAGTTATTTCTTCTTGTCCATCCATCCATCCATCCGTCCATCCGTCCATGTCTTAAATGTTCTGGTAATACTTCCTATGCTCTTTTTGTCCATTCCTCGCTTTGTTATGAGCATGACGAGGCAAACGCAGCTGAGAGCAAAACCAATCACTTTATGTTCAACCTACCGCACACCAACTCATGCAGAGAACATCCAGCCACTTTTTGTGTTGCTCGTACATGGCAGATTTGCCCATGTGTGTGCGCACGCCTCATTTCTCAAATTCCTGCATAAAATTGTGCCATCCACAGAGGTCTTGGAGATAGACAGGGAGCTTTACAATTCCTCTACAGGCCCTCTCGCAGTTTAATTTCCCATGTCTAAATGTGCCATCTAATTCTCAGATCTCATGTCATTTAATGCTGTTATCGCTTTTTCCTGTGCTGCGCTCTTCATAATGTGAATTTAAGAGTCTGACACACATCTGAAAGATATCACATAATAATGAATGGCCGGGTCTCAGATTTCTGCTCCCGAAAAAATCTGCCCAATATCATGAAGGCACTTTTATATGAAACAGGAATCATTTGGTGTGCTGGAATCTATTCATTTAGCAGCTCTGTCTAGAGACTAGTTGTCAAAAGAGCTTGCTATTATCAAACATGCTGATTGTGCTTTTGGCTCTGGCTGAAATTAGACATTTATCCTTCCATTCCCATGCATTTCAATCTTTCATTTTGGACATGTTCATTGCTTTAACCCCTGCTAATGCAAACAGGCCAGACCATTTCATCTTCTGTTCTGAAAGAGGTGAAGGTGACCTGTAATGTTGAATATCTATGCAAATCCCCCACGCAAACAATGGGTGGTTTACCGTATTCAGCGGTTTTAACTTTCTTACCAGAGAAAAAGCAGATCTCTTTTGCAAAGTGGACCAACCTGTTCTGTCTCATGTTGAGAAATAAAAAAAAACTAGGTTGTTCAGGCTGACAGAACCTGAAATCGAAGCTTTGTTTTCCTGTATTTGTTCTCTTAGGGAAAAAAACCGAAAAAAAAACAAATATATATATATATATATAAAGGTTTGAAAACATTGGCTCGCAAAAGAAACTTTATTAAGTTGTAACCAAGTTTTTCTTTTATACCGAAATCATTTTATAGATAAACTTTTGGCTTTCTTAATTACGCAAGTAGAAAGGAAATAGCATTCAAAATCCCTTTTACTTCTGCAGTGGGACATATTTCCAAGTGAAACACAATATTCAGTATGGTGGGACTTGATTTCATCTATTGGGAATTGATTGGATTGTGATTGGGTAAAAAAAGGTTTTACTGATGTCTTCTGAAAAAAAAATTTTTCAGAGGTGGAACAAGGCATGCTACTATTCAAAAGTTACTATTCAAAAATATTTTTGAAAGTCTCAGCAGTCTTTTGTGTCACATGATCCAGAAATAATTTGAATGTGCTGATTTGTGGCTCAAGAAACATTTTTTATTATGTATTTGTGTACATTAAGATTCTGTAATATAATAAAAATGAAACATCACAAAAAAGAAACATTTCTTATTATCAATAATATTTTACAAAATATTTTGTGTAAGCCATGCTACCATTTTCAGGGTTCTTGAATAGAATAGAAAATAACAGCATTTACTTGGAACAGAAATCTTTTGTAACATTAAAAATGTCTTACTGTTAATTTTTATTTTCACTTTTGATCAATTGAATGTGTCCTTGCTGAGTAAACATACTAATTTCTTAAAAAAAAAAAAAGACTATAAAGACATTTTTTTTCTTTGGAATGACATGCACTGATAAATCATTCACAATAACACCAGCAACATGCATTAAGTAAGTAAATGGGGTTGGTTGTGATTTGTTGACTCTTGTTGATTTAAAGCATCCAGTCAGTTTAGTCAGGTAGGTACGGTATACCCCAATTTCAAACTGAGGAACGAAACAACACTTCCATTTCTGGAATGAGATCCTCTAAAAAGCTCAGGCTTCACACTTCCTCAAGATATGCGGGAGAAATCCTGCTAATGCCCTGACTGATGAAGGAGAGATGAGTGAATGTGATCACTGTCTTCAAAACCACCTCTGTCTCATCTACATCACAGACTCCTGGAGACAGAGACAGAGATGACACTGTTTGAACCAACGCTGTGCTGTCAGGGGAAGATGGATGGCTTCCTTTTTCTGTCTCCTCTGTTTATGACTGAGGTTGACTTCGCACACAGAAACAGACTCTGAATCCATCGAGTAGAATGAATGAGTTTTGTGCCTGACTGAAATGGATTTTCAGGACACTGAAAGAGAAAATGATCATCTTTTGAGCAGTGTGGTCATATTTTCTCAATTCTGTGTGGATTTTTCATTTATCTGTTGTTCTGACTGATTATGTCATGCTTAAAGCATTTTTTTGAAGATCTCTCAAGATTATAGCCTTTGTTCAGAGCCCTTTTCGTAATGTCATGTTATTTATATGATTAATTAGTTTGTCTGAGTGATGCTTTGGATAAACGGAAGTATTTTTATTAGTCACATCAGCAGACCTCGACAGTTAAGGACGTTCTGACATTGTGCATTCATTCACATGTTTTTTAGACTTGCAAACATAAACACTGGCTTTCTGTGATGCATTCACTGAATGCTGTTGCAGATTCTGCTCATTTAAATATGCCACCTTGCTACAGTAATCTACAGTAGCTGGCTAATATAGGTGAGGTTAGCCAAAATTGATGAAAGAATGTTTTCTAAAAAAGTGTTAAGAATTTATATGTATCATTAAGTAAAATTACAGCTGGATAATTTCTTTCAGTTTAAAAACATACACCTTAGAAATAAATTATTTGCCGTATCCTTTTGTAAAATGTTTTTAGGTTTAATGAAACATGAAAAATTAAAATAATTGTTATAAAATAACATACATTTTTTTAACAACAATTCTATGCTTATTTATATTCTATATAATACATATTTTAATATTTATAATTTAGATATTTCTAACACATAAAATATATAGAAATGATTTATTTTTTGTAGTGGGGTCCGTAAAAATATCAGCTAAACAACGTAATAAAAATGATGTATTATTAAGCTTCGCTGATTTGTCATATGTACTATTAGAATACTGTACAGTTTATTTTTTGTCTCAATAAATGCTACATTTTCAGTATAATAAGTCCATAATGATATTTTAAGTCAGCATGGAACTTCAATTGTATGTTTGCTAATGAACAGCACTATAATATTATTCCTGGGGTACATGGTTTTTCCCTCTAGATTTTTCTTTGTCGTGTCTAACCTTTGTCTTTTAACTTTTTCCTATTGTTGTGGCTTCTCCCCATCCGTCATTATTCTTGGGTAATCCAATCACAAGTGGATGGCGCTAAACACAGATATAAATAAATTGCATTTTGAAGAAATTTTGTGATCCTGTCATTTAAAGTATTTTGTAGTGTGAACTAAAGTAAGTCCTGATTTTGTTGATAAGACCGAGCCTAATGTTGAACTTAGAATCAAGCTTGCATTAGGCTTGTGTGGTCTCAATCCCTAATGGCTCTTCCTGTGAATCAGACGTGTTTCAGGTGACTTTTTTTGGTTTTAGAACGTCATGTCATTGTTCTTTAACCAGCTTATACAGACATCGCCAATCTCACCATAGATCTCACTAATTTCCACTCCGTCCAAAACGGACAAATCCCTGCTGGAGGCGTTGTATCTCATATTGTTTTCATTGATGTGCGGTTGCGTAAGTGCTGTGAGTGTGTGTCTGTCTCCTATTGTGTAAATGTCATTCCCAGAACAATCTGGCAGACCTCTGTTCTGAGATGGGCAAAGCCGGTCGACGTGTCACATCCACTGTGGTCAGCATTTGTTGTGGCTGCTTTTAGTTCAGATGTCCTGTCTGATACACTCAGTAAAGCTCTCTCTCTCACTCTCACTCTCTCTCTCTCTGTGTCTCTTGGCAGAACCACTGGGTTGTTTATCTTTCTCAAGCAGAGAATCTCCTGCTCAACTTGTGATATCCAAAAACTGCAACCAACAGAAAAATCTCTAGTGTTTCATGCTCTGTTTTTAACTAGCTAACCTGAAGCACCTGCTCTGGATGACATATCTGTTTTCAACCAGTCAGCTATGGAAAGTAGACTACTGCGGGTGTTATTTGGCATCGACAAGCACCTTGCAGCACGGCATCACAATACAGGTGTCACAATTCAATATTATTGATTGTGCATAAAATGTGCACTACTAAAGTGCATAAAGTCCATGAGCGTAATATCAACATACTAGTAAAAGACCAATAAATCTGCAATATTTTGCCTTTATTTTAAGATTATCAGCATCGGCCAAGAACCACACCTGCTTAACAAGTGATACCTACCCTAGAAGTATCCTGTTTTCTGTATATATATATATATAAAAAAAGTTTTTATATATAAAAATTGGCACTAATTTATATATTTTTAAATCTATGCATTTAATTGTATTTTATATATATAGAGAGAGTATAAAATAAGTGCTAGTTTAATATTTGTATTTATTTTTTTCCATGTGTTTTTGTGTATATTTATGTATTTATATATAACAGTCCTATCTTGTAAAGCTTTATATTTATTCGGTCAGAAATTACTTGTGTGCAACCTTTGTAAAATCATTTTTTTTAAATTCTGTAAAGTCATGGCATTTCTTCATTCAATTAAAAAAAGTTTTCTTTTTTTCTTAATCTTGCCTTAAACACTAAAAATACTGCTGAAAGTATGAATATGATATTTTAAATACATTTTTCACATGGAATGAGTTTATTGGCTTTGTTTTGCTTTATGTGTTTCTCTAGTATGAATCTAGTTTCCACATAAGCAAATCTTTCCATAACACAGGAGATCCCATCGCTGTCCTGTGGCCTCACGAGTGAGGTGCTACATGTTGTTCGTGTCCCTAGGAAAGTGTGTTTGTGTGTGCAGGAGCGCGGGGGTGTGGGGGGGTGATTACATCAAACGTTCCCCCTGAAGGGTTGGTTGCAGCCCGGGGGTCCGGGGCTTCCTGGGCTGGGATTGGTAAAAAAATATTTTGTAGGGAAACAGTAGTAGAGTTGGCTGTTGAGTAGTGTAATAATGTTTGGCATAGCAACTACTGTCTTCACAGAGAGGGAACCACCTGCCACTGGGCATAACCAGTGCCAGTGTCATCCTCGCCTATGAAATCATTCCCCAGCGGATGTTTTCTGCTGAGATTGTTGTTGTTGAAGTTCCTCGGAGGAATCGATGCATGTCATATTACGTCATAGTGAGATTTTGTCTGCTCACCAAGGAGATTCGAGCAGACATATCCCAGCATAACACATATTTCTGCTATTAGAGCTTTTCCTCCTTTCTGCGTATGTCTGGAAACATCGAATAAATCAACGTCTACTTGGCATTCACCAGGTGAAGATGATATGTCATCGTTACACAAAGATGTGGAAAAGATGGAGTGACATAATGAAAGATGAGCTGCGGCGAGAGAGGAGGAGACAGATGAAGAAAGACTCTGCCTGCAGGTGATTCAGGTCAGCGCTCTCACAGATGAGCCGCTGCCACGGTTACTATCTCTATGGAAACTAGGAGGTGTTCCGTTGCGTTAGAACTGCCATCCTGATGTTTTTAATGAACCACTAGCTGGTGAATGCCAGCTCATTGATTGAGTCCATGCAGGAGAATGACATGCCTTTTCAGTTGCATCTTCATAACCGGGGTGGAAAAATATGAAACAACAATTATTTTTTACTTCCTAATGTGATGTATTTTAAGTTAACAAGATATTCATGAAAGGAAAAATGTAGGGTTTTATTAGATTTTGCCCATTGAGAATTGTTTGGTAAGGGCTTGATGATGTCATCTGAAAAGGGCAGTTGATTGAAAGGTGGAGTTTTTTTTATTAAAGGGGTCATATGATGCTTTTTTAAGGGGGGTGTGGCAGAGTCTTAACTTTGATAAAGAATATCTCTTTGGTTTTGAGACTTTAGTCTTTGCAACTTCAGGGATCTTATCTATTCATGAACAACTTGTAACACTCCAAAGAGAAAGGAAAACTTGAAATCGCATCATATGACCCCTTTAATAAATATACAGTGACAGACATTTTTTGTCACAATGTTGACAACATATTTGTATTAAAAAGGTTTTAATTTAATTTTTTACTTTAATCACCAATGTCGATGCCAGTGTAAAGAAAAGGGTGAGCTATTGGTAGTAATATTATATAATTAAATATAATATAATATAATTGATATGGGTAATTAAATTGCTGTAATTAAATGACCACTTATTTAATACATTATTTCGGTGAAATATATTAAATATAGTTAAAAATATAAAATGTACATTTATTAATTGCCAAAGCTGTTTTTAAATATAATCAATGTTTCATTAATGCATTAATACATTTTGGTCTGTTAATCAATGCCAGTAATGTCAAACATAGCCATATATAAGCCAATTAATGCTTAAATATTACATATATACGATAAAAAATAAATAAAAATAAGTTCATGCATTGTAATTGTAATAAGTCTCTTGTCCTCACCAAGGCTTTGAAATAAAAATTCAGTAAAATCAGTAATAATGTGAAATATAGTTACAATTTAATATATATATTTATTTAAATTTAATATAATGTAATTTATTCCAGGCTTAATACTCTCATGATCCTTCAGAAATCATTTGAATACGATGATTTGGTGCTCAAGTAACTTTTCTTCTCATTATCGATTTTGAGAGCAGTTCTGCTGACAAATATTTCTATGGAATTCTTTTGTATCGTTATAAATGTGTTTTTACTTCATTCTTCAATTTATTGTGTCCTTATTCAAATTAAAGTATTAATTTCTTTATAAAAAATCTTACTGACCCCAAAATTTGGAAAAGTAGTTTATATTTGACATATTTCCAAAAGCATTACCATTCAGAATGTTATGTAGCACATTTATTGTCTTTTCTTTACATTTGGAGGATATGAATACTAATTTGAGGATAGGGGCCTTCTGTTGCACTTTGCATTAATTTCCTGTTTTCTGACATATATAAATTAGCCTATGTCTGTTAAAAACTGGAGGAGATGTCTGTTAAAAACTGGAGGAGTGAATTGGCAAAAATGTGTTAAGAAATTCTGTGATAAGTAGATTTCCTCTGGTATTTCCTTCCTGTGCGGTGCCTTCATAAAATAGCCACATACTAATCTGAGCCTAAATTAGATTTGCATGTGTATGTCTGCGTGTTCATCCAACCATTACTTGGGAAAGTGCATGCATGTGTGTGGCTGTTTGTTGACTGATACTCTTGGCTTAGATGGAGACTTAAGATTGTGTGTTATCTCTGAATGAGTGGTTTGAGCGAGCAGGCTTGCTTCTGGCTCTAATCTGATTCTATAAAGTGCTTAGGAGGATCTTTGTTTCCATCTGGTGGTTTTCACTCTGTTACATCACTGCAGCTGGCAGTTTGTGTGTGTGTGCGTGTGTATAGAGGGAGGAGCTTAATACTGGATCCTCTGATGTCAGAGACTCGCATAGTAACACACGTGCATTGGACATGCACTGCCCCGAGCCCTGTCTCTCAGTTTGATGCCTCCTGCTCTTGGGTTTTTAAATGGGTGACGCTCTGGGAAGTGAATGAATATGATAATGAACGTTTTGAAATTTGTATTGCTTGAGTACTTGTACAAACAGCATAATTGTGCTGACTGAATGACTGGTCGTTCGCAATCAAAGAAAGGACGCAATGAAGGACATATGAAAAATGTATGAAAGAATTTCTCAACCGTCCAATAAATGACCCCATACTGAAACTTTATCTAAAGCTATGCCAACTATGCCAAGATTCAGAGAAAATGGAGTGTGATATTGACATCAAATTAATCAAAATTCCATCAAAAAACTTTTTAGACTATTAACATATACAAACATATACCATGGTACACTCTAAAAAATGCTGGGTTAAATACAACCCAGTGCTGGGTAAAATAGGGACAAACCCAGCAATTGGGTTGTTTTGGCCCAGCGGTTGGGTTACTACCCAGAAGGTTGGGTTAAACATTTAACCCAACCGCTGGGTCAAAACAGCCCAATTGCTGGGTTTGTCCCTATTTTACCCAGCACTGGGTTGTATTTAACCCAGCATTTTTTAGAGTGTAATAGAGCAGATTATTTCAGATTTGCCCTGCCTGTTTTTTTCACAGGTGCCACCTCAACTAATTAAGTTTATTTTTACCAACATACTTAAACGTTTCAGAAATGTATATATATCCATGTGTTATTAATATATTTTTTATTATTAACATTAGCATTTTATTATTATATAACATTATGTATTTATTTATTTATTTTACAAAAATAGCGACTTATTTTTTTATTTTATTTTTTACAACATATGGTTTTAATTTAAAATAATTGCTGGAAGTTCTGCAGTTAAGTTATTAGGCTAAATATAATTTAATTATATAATTGTGTTATGGGTTAAAATTCCATTTAAAACTTGCCATTGTAATGTTGATATGTCAAAAAAAGTAGTTGCTCACAAAAATCTTTCTTGTCATGTTTGTGCTGTTAAATAATTTAGTATTCTTCTCTTCTAGAGATTTTTTTCAACGTGATATTAAAGCCAATATGAAATTAAAGTTAACCCTACTTCATTTATTTCACATTGTTTTGCATTATTTATGTTTGTTTTCATTATTGTTAACATTTTATTTTTATTTAATCTCATTCTTAATTTCCCCTCAGTAGCTATGTTTCCATCCAAAGATTCGAATTAAACTTATGCACAAAACTGGAATATCGCATAAAACATATGCGAATAAAGCACCGTTTCCATCCAATGAGTCAAAGAGAACAAAATCGTCACTTCCTGGTAAACTGTGGCACTAAATATCACTAAGAATTTAGGAGAAGCCACTGAATATAATAATTTTCATATATGATATAAATTACTTGCACCTCAGAGTGAGCAGACAAAACACAATAAATGCTGTCAATGCTTTCGGAGGTGGATGCTGCTGTTTGGGAATGCAGTCGTGTTACAATTATACAGAAATACTTTGACGACAGACTTTGCTCAGGCATTTCAGAATGACCATAACAACATATAGATGCTGTGAACGAGATCGGTCCGCTGCTAGTCAAGTTATCCCGTCTCATAGCGCAAAGTCACATGACTTTTTCAATGCGCATGAAGGAATTTATTTGGTAAATGTGTTTCCATCGTAGTTTATGCACATTTTTAGAATTTATGCGCATCTTGGCGTTTCTATCCAGCGTTTTTTTTATGCGATATTCCAAAATGCACATAAAAATAGGTGGATGGAAACGCAGCTAGTGTAAACTACTTTTTCTTTCACATTTATTTTGATTTCTAGAATATATTTAAACATGGTAAGTGGAGCTGAGAACACTACACTCTTATTGGTAGTTCTTGCTCTGTTCTGGTATGAAACTCAGAAATACGTCACACCACAGAGTTAAAATGGGATGCGAATGCCGTTTCGTGTCGATGCTGAGGAAGTGTGGAGTGGACTCTGACCGAGCTTCTAATGGCTCTATTGTTTGTGTTTGTGTTTCAGATCAACTTGAGGCTCATCTTGGTGAGTGGAAAAACAAAAGAGTTCCTGTTCTCGCCAAACGACTCCGCGGCCGACATCGCCAAGCATGTGTACGACAACTGGCCAATGGGTGCGTGATGATTCACATCTTGAAATACACATTTGTTTTAATGTGTCCCCTCAGTAGACTGAAACGGTTGGCTCGTGTGAAGGATTTTCAGGCTATTGTTTCAAGGCATTGAGTAGATTCCTCTTTACATCCTTTTTCTGTGTTCAGATAATCTGTGCCGCAGACAAATCTGAGTCTGACCGAGTGGTAATCCTGCGCAGAGCTAGATTCCACTCACTGTATGCTGACCTAAAGTCAATGACAGTACTGAAGGGTAAAAACAGAGCGTCTGAGTTTGTGTTTATACATCTGTCTGGCCGCATGTGTCTGAGGTCTGTGAAGTGGGGTTTTCATTCAAATTTTCCACAGATACTGTTCTAGCTGAATCTGTAGGTTATTATACACACATACTGCTGCCTCTGGTTTTTAGGGAAGAGCAGATGGTATCCAGACTCCTCTTTCATCTGTTTCTGCACTGTGCCTTGGCAGCCCATCAGAAATGACAAGTGCTTTCAGGGATGTGGCCACAAGCTCAAGTTTAGCATTTTTCCATCTGATTCATCTCTAAAAAAATACTGTGGCGGTACCATGGTGCTGTGACAGTATGATACCATAGTATTTTGATATTTACACTATTGGTCAAAAGTTTGGGGTTGGTAAGATTATTTAAATGTTTTGGAAAGTCTCTTATGCTCACCAAAGCGGCTTTTATTTGATCAAAAATACAGTAAACACAGTAAAATTGTAACGTATTATTATTACCATATAAAATAACTGTTTTCTTTTATGAAGTATTTTAAAATGCAGCATCATTACTCCAGTCTTTAGTGTCTCATGATCCTTCAGAAATCATTCTAATATGCTGATCTGGTGGTCAAGAATGATCAATGTTGGAAAACTTGACGTGTAATATTTCTGTGGAAAATGTGATGCATGTTTTCAGGGTTCTTTGATGAATTGAAAGTTAAAAGAACAGCATTTATTTGATACAGAAATATATATATATAAATATATATAAAATAATTAAAAAATAAAATTACTCTCAATTTTTTAACATTTAGTGCACATGACATATTCATATCCATATTCACGTATTTATATGGTACTCCAAGGACGCCCCCCCC
>NW_015544227.1:745567-760581 GCF_001515605.1 Sinocyclocheilus anshuiensis | reverse complement strand
CCCCCCCAAAAAAAAGTTGAAAAAAAATATATACCATGGTTCCTTGTTCAAAAAACATGGTAATACCATCATCGCTGAGAAAAAAAAATGGACTCCAAGCCTAGTCAAGCTGGTTAGATGAGTCTGGTTTGCTAGCATTAGAAGGGTTTTCTTAGTGACTGACCACTTAAACCAGTCTGAGACCAGCAAGCCATATTAGGCTGTTTAGGCTGTTTTTTTTCTGCAGGAATGACTTTTATTTATTACCGTTTCTTGCCCCATAATTTGTCCTCTAAGGGAATTCAAGGTTTATTTAAGTTAAAGTAATTTTATTTAAATGTCTTGCTTTGAATAGCTCTTATGAAAGTCATCAGCCTTTAATTATGTCAAAAAGAATATTGATGAAAAAGCGAGGAAAAAGAAAGGCCTTCTTTGCTGTATTGTTCGTAAACTCCATTGGGGTGGTCCGGGATTGAATCAGAGTTTTATTCATAGCATACAAGCACAGCGGAGCTTGACCTTATGAGGACACAGAATGACCCTCACTCGAGTCTTGTGACTGATTGAGTCAAGAGTGAGAAAGGGATGGGTAGGTCATATCAATAAATGAATGAAGAGAAAGAAAAGAGTGAAAAACTAAGGAAGCAGTAGCATGGAGGTGTGCAGACTAGTGTGTTTCTAGGGGACAGTTCACCCAAAAAGTAAAATACTGTCATCATTTCCTCACCCTCATGTCATTCCTAACCTGGATGACTATCTGTCTTCTGTGTATGACTGAAATTTTGGTCTCTTTCTCATGATTTTTATGGAAATTCTCCTTTTGTGTTTCTCATGAATTGCACTGCTGAAAATGACACTGTAACCAATCACAAAATTTGTATATTTTGTGTACAATTCCTCTAAGTTGTTCTGTCTTAAACAGACTGGGAAGAGGAGCAAGTGAGCAGTCCAAACATCCTGCGCCTCATCTACCAGGGCCGATTCCTACACGGCAATGTGACGCTAGGAGGTGAGCCGCCCTCCCACACTCCTCATTACCATTAATAATATCACATCACACATGCTCTGTTTCTGTTGATTTTTTATTAAAGGGGACATCGGATGAAATTTTCACTTTTTTTGCATTTAGTTAGGTTTCTTAAGTATGTTAAAGACATTTCATGAAGACCCTAAAGAATCATACCAACTTGTGGAAAATGGACATCCGATGGAAAATGGAAAATGGAAATCATTCCTCACTAGGGCTGGGTATCATTCAAAAATTGTCAATATCGATTTTCAGTTTCCACATCTTTTAGGCTACGTTTACACTAGTGCGTTTTTGCTTTAAAACACATAGCTCAGACAGAATCATAATTTCTATTCATTTTCCACGGATTTACTGATGAGCATTAGCTGTTTCTAGTGCTGTCTGCCTGTGTTTTCTCTTCCGCGATCGCTGTTCTGACTCAGAGGAAGCTCATTCGCTGCTCATATGTCAATCATATTAAGCATTCATAACTCGCCCTGTCTCCTGTGACAAACATCCATTACACTTCCGCATTCAGTTCTGTACATAAGAAACCCAGGAAAACATTTCCACGGATGAAACATGAAGCTAATAAACACTCAATTACGACAGTATATGATTTGTACGTGATTTTCATGGGATTCTGCCTATTTTAATAACAATACAGGGTGTTTACATGAGAAATGCTAAGCAGGTGTAGCGATTAGCTTGATATAAAAGGCTACAAATCGCATATTTCAGCAACATTATATGGCCAAAACACACATTAGATCACAATCAGAAGTTATTACAAACACTCGATGGTTTAAAGTGAGTTTTGAGTAAAAGCGTAGTATAAATCTTATAAATTGTCTTATGGAGCATGATGCTATAGTGTGCATGAACAGTGATGCAACATGCGTTTTCGGTCATGTAGTGTGGATGGAGATCTTTTCTGAAACACAGTGGAAATGCCAGTATGGACGAGGATTGTTTTCATTTTAAAACGCCTTGTTTTTCCTTGATGCCTCACCAGAGCCAATCACCAGCACTTGATTTAGGCACTTCAAGCATGCTGCATGCTTATTGGCTCACTGACATTGCTGAGATTAACCCCTTAGGTATCGAAATTTAGTACCGAACGACAAGTCATTTTTTGATACTCGATGGTATTGAGGCAATTCGGTTGGTTCCTAAAAAGTATCGAACTTGATACCCAGCCCTATTCCTCACAGTCCAGAATCATGGGTCTGACAGATAAGAAGTTGCTTGGCTTTTTCTCTGCCAGGTAAATCCGCTGTGTCCCAGTGGACTGTTATGACAGCACAGATATTTATTTTGGCTTTGTCTTGGTTTATTTCAAGCCAGGGTGCAGTGCGGTTCGATTCCATCATAGTTCAGCTGATTGTAAGGACGTACCCAAAAATTCAGCTCCCAGTCCCAATACACCTAAATGTTACTATTCTCAAGTCGTGAATAGAGTTTTCTGACTAAAAAATATTCCCAGAATGCGGAAGCGAGATTTTCATGGAGCTTGGAAGGAAAGGAGCAGACTATGAATGTAGGAAAACACTGGCCAGCAGACCTGTCATCAGGGAGAGAAAACCGGGAGGAGAGGAAATTCTTTGGGCATGAAAAGGAAGCATCTATCTATCTATCTATCTATCTATCTATCTATCTATCTGTACGCTAGGATGTGAGCCGCCCTCCCACACTCCTCATTACCATTAATAATATCACATCACACATGCTCTGTTTCTGTTGATTTTTTATTAAAGGGGACATCGGATGAAATTTTCACTTTTTTTGCATTTAGTTAGGTTTCTTAAGTATGTTAAAGACATTTCATGAAGACCCATACCAACTTTACCAACTTGTGGAAAATGGACATCCGATGGAAAATGGAAAATGGAAATCATTCCTCACTTATCATTCAAATCATTCAAAAATTGTCAATATCGATTTTCAGTTTCCACATCTTTTAGGCTACGTTTACACTAGTGCGTTTTTGCTTTAAAACACATAGCTCAGACAGAATCATAATTTCTATTCATTTTCCACGGATTTACTGATGAGCATTAGCTGTTTCTAGTGCTGTCTGCCTGTGTTTTCTCTTCCGCGATCGCTGTTCTGACTCAGAGGAAGCTCATTCGCTGCTCATATGTCAATCATATTCATAACTCGTAACTCGCCCTGTCTCCTGTGACAAACATCCATTACACTTCCGCATTCAGTTCTGTACATCCAGGAAAACTTACTACCTATATGATTTGTATGCGTTTCATGAGGTTTTGCCTATTTTCATAACAATACAGGGTGTTTACATGAGAAATGCTAAGCCAAAACACACATTAGATCATGATCGGAAGTTATTACAAACATTCGATGGTGGTTTAAAGTGAGTTTTGAGTAAAAGCGTAGTATAAATCTTATAAATTGTCTTATGGAGCATGATGCTATAGTGTGCATGAACAGTGATGCAACATGCGTTTTCGGTCATGTAGTGTGGATGGAGATCTTTTCTGAAACACAGTGGAAATGCCAGTATGGACGAGGATTGTTTTCATTTTAAAACGCCTTGTTTTTCCGTGATGCCTCACCAGAGCCAATCACCAGCACTTGATTTAGGCACTTCAAGCATGCTGCATGCTTATTGGCTCACTGACATTGCTGAGATTAACCCCTTAGGTATCGAAATTTAGTACCGAACGACAAGTCATTTTTTGATACTCGATGGTATTGAGGCAATTCGGTTGGTTCCTAAAAAGTATCGAACTTGATACCCAGCCCTATTCCTCACAGGAGTCTTGTGACTGATTGAGTCAAGAGTGAGAAAGAGACGAATAAATGAAGAGAGAAAAGAGTGAAAAACTTGGGAAGCAGTAACATGGAAAAATGCAGACTAGTAGAAAAGTGTGTTTCTAGGGGACAGTTCACCCAAAAAGTAAAATACTGTCATCATTTCCTCACCCTCATGTCATTCCTAACCTGGATGACTATCTGTCTTCTGTGTATGACTGAAATTTTGGTCTCTTTCTCATGATTTTTATGGAAATTCTCCTTTTGTGTTTCTCATGAATTGCACTGCTGAAAATGACACTGTAACCAATCACAAAATTTGTATATTTTGTGTACAATTCCTCTAAGTTGTTCTGTCTTAAACAGACTGGGAAGAGGAGCAAGTGAGCAGTCCAAACATCCTGCGCCTCATCTACCAGGGCCGATTCCTACACGGCAATGTGACGCTAGGAGGTGAGCCGCCCTCCCACACTCCTCATTACCATTAATAATATCACATCACACATGCTCTGTTTCTGTTGATTTTTTATTAAAGGGGACATCGGATGAAATTTTCACTTTTTTTGCATTTAGTTAGGTTTCTTAAGTATGTTAAAGACATTTCATGAAGACCCTAAAGAATCATACCAACTTGTGGAAAATGGACATCCGATGGAAAATGGAAAATGGAAATCATTCCTCACTAGGGCTGGGTATCATTCAAAAATTGTCAATATCGATTTTCAGTTTCCACATCTTTTAGGCTACGTTTACACTAGTGCGTTTTTGCTTTAAAACACATAGCTCAGACAGAATCATAATTTCTATTCATTTTCCACGGATTTACTGATGAGCATTAGCTGTTTCTAGTGCTGTCTGCCTGTGTTTTCTCTTCCGCGATCGCTGTTCTGACTCAGAGGAAGCTCATTCGCTGCTCATCTGTCACTCATATTACACGTTCATAACCCATCTCTGACGACGAACGTGTGTTGCACTTCCAGAAAAAACATTTACAGGAATGAAACATGAAGCTAAGAAACGCGATTACGACAGTATATAATTTGTATGTGATTTTCATGAGATTCTGCCCATTTTTATAACAATACAGGGTGTTTACATGAGAAATGCTAAGCAGGTGTAGCGATTAGCTTGATATAAAAGGCTACAAATCGCATATTTCAGCAACATTATATGGCCAAAACACACATTAGATCACAATCAGAAGTTATTACAAACACTCGATGGTTTAAAGTGAGTTTTGAGTAAAAGCGTAGTATAAATCTTATAAATTGTCTTATGGAGCATGATGCTATAGTGTGCATGAACAGTGATGCAACATGCGTTTTCGGTCATGTAGTGTGGATGGAGATCTTTTCTGAAACACAGTGGAAATGCCAGTATGGACGAGGATTGTTTTCATTTTAAAACGCCTTGTTTTTCCTTGATGCCTCACCAGAGCCAATCACCAGCACTTGATTTAGGCACTTCAAGCATGCTGCATGCTTATTGGCTCACTGACATTGCTGAGATTAACCCCTTAGGTATCGAAATTTAGTACCGAACGACAAGTCATTTTTTGATACTCGATGGTATTGAGGCAATTCGGTTGGTTCCTAAAAAGTATCGAACTTGATACCCAGCCCTATTCCTCACAGTCCAGAATCATGGGTCTGACAGATAAGAAGTTGCTTGGCTTTTTCTCTGCCAGGTAAATCCGCTGTGTCCCAGTGGACTGTTATGACAGCACAGATATTTATTTTGGCTTTGTCTTGGTTTATTTCAAGCCAGGGTGCAGTGCGGTTCGATTCCATCATAGTTCAGCTGATTGTAAGGACGTACCCAAAAATTCAGCTCCCAGTCCCAATACACCTAAATGTTACTATTCTCAAGTCGTGAATAGAGTTTTCTGACTAAAAAATATTCCCAGAATGCGGAAGCGAGATTTTCATGGAGCTTGGAAGGAAAGGAGCAGACTATGAATGTAGGAAAACACTGGCCAGCAGACCTGTCATCAGGGAGAGAAAACCGGGAGGAGAGGAAATTCTTTGGGCATGAAAAGGAAGCATCTATCTATCTATCTATCTATCTATCTATCTATCTATCTATCTATCTATCTATCTGTCTGTCTGTCTGTCTCTGTCGGTCTTAAGACTTAAGACTGTAGAAATATGTTTTTACTCATAATACACAAATAAATCCTAGTTAAGTGCTAAATTCTCTTTAAATTTGATGAGGCCTTTTAAATATATGTGACCTATGAAAAGTTTAACTATGATATTTTTCACTCATAACCAGGGGTTTTGTCAATATATTTTGTCTGGGCAAAGTTTTCCCATGGGTGAATAACTACAAGTAAGTGAAACCTCACAACCAGCTCCAATTCCTGAACTGTTCAACCGATGACGTGATGGAGGAGTGTAGGCAGGGTTTGCCAAAAAAATGTTACTTTGATAATACACGCTGACTCCTTCTTGATTCAAGAGATCCAAGGCATGGAGACCGAGTGTGTCTGTGGGGCAGAAGGCAGCAGCAGTGCTCTCAGAGTCAGTGACGGCTCTCAATAAGGCACAGGCTTAAATGCTGCACTCTCATCCAGGGGTTTACATGTCATCCTGGTCCTCTGTTCTACGACTTCATCCCCTTGAAAAGTGACTTTGGTGACTTAGATGTACAGCTGCATTAGTCTCTAGTGTCCTTTCAATCCAACACTCTTTTTTTTCTTATGTCTTGCAGCTTTAAAACTGCCTCTCGGAAAAACCACAGTGATGCATTTAGTTGCCAGAGAGACGCTGCCTGAGCCAAATTCCCAAGGTAACCATTCTGCCCTCTGTCTTTTCTGTCCACTCCTCCTTTGCTTTTTCACATGCTCCCTGCCTCACTGCAGCCTTCACTTTGTTCAAAAATGACCAGTTTATATGTGGACAATTCTCACCCTCCAGCAATATTTCAGTTTTCAGAATTTTAAAGTTTTGTTTAACCAAAATATAAAAGACCCGGTTACATGACAGTTCTGAGTGAAAAAAATCGGAAGATAAATGTAATGCTTGTTGAGTTTATTCTGCTATATTAGCAGATGTTAAAGGTGTTAACTTTTTGTAAGGTTAAAATGTTTTTATTCAAATACTGAACTGAAGGCACATTTTCATGAAAATTGAGACAGATGATGCGCAATTGATTTATGGTTTCAGCATAGAAAAAAATTATGTATGTATACTATGTATTTGTAGTTATTAATTTGAGTATGAGGGACATACTGGTTACTGACAGAGAGTTACTGGTTTCTAATAATTTTCAGGTTAATTCTGTTTTGATAATATTGAGCATTAATTAAATAGAGGATTTTTAAATTTAATTTATTATCATTATCATTATTATTTATTTTTTACATTTTATTTAAGGGTTACCCTATATAAACCTTACTTTTACTCAGTCCCTAGTTAAAATAACAATAATATTTCAGTGTAAAATAAAACAAAATAAACATAAATAAACTAACAGTAAACCACACATAAAATAAAATAAAATTAACATTAAAATAAAGTAATTACAATACAATTAAAATGCAAAGTCTGGAATTGTCACTTATAAGGTGCTTTAAATATATATTTTTCATTTTTAATCCTTTTGTGTATGAGATAATATTCTCAGTTCTGTTTGAGTTTCTATTTTAAATCAAATGTCTTTCATATCATCATTATTTATGTATGCTGAAGCACTTTGTGCTTTGACAGTAGGGGTGTCGAAATTATTCATTTCTACGATGCATCGCGATACAGACAAGGACAATTCGGTGTCGGTTCAGTAATAGACCATAACCGATTTTCTGACGTCATTGTGTAGCATACAATGGCAGAGGGAGGCGAGATGCGAGTGTGAGTAATTAAAAATGCTCCAACTACTTAAAAAGCCAACATCTGGGCACATTTCGGCTTTTATGAACAACCTGGTAAGCAGTGCATCGTCAATGCATCGTGATATCGAATTGAACTGAATCAATGACATGATAATCGTAATCGAAACGAACCGTGAGACCAGTGTAGGTTCACACCCCTATTTGACAGAATCTTTGCTAGGTCCTGCTGTCTTATTTATCAGTACTGAAGACCATGGCTCTGTTTTAAACCCTAGTGAGCTTCCATGCTGTTTGCTGCCTACATGGGTAGCTGCCTTTTAAGTCACTGAAATAGAACCTCATATGTGATCGATTTGGAGTGTTTTACATGCTCCTTTACACGAAAATGCACAGAAAACTGATTTTGTTAAGCTAATTCTGTAGTACTCGAATAAGCATAAAAATACAGTACATGGCACATAATTATTTGCTAAAATAGTAATTAACAATATTATTATTAATTATTAACATTATTATTAGTAGTATTAACAATACCGTTTTATATCGAATGCTTGTCAAGGATTAATTCTGAGTCGAGAATATATGCAGAATTAAATATGCATCTTAGAAAAAAACATAATTATGTTGCCTACCTCTTTAAGAACAGAATTTCTGTGATGCCTTAAAATGCTGTCTAGATAGGCAGTAGGTTTCAGAACAGAAACATTGTTTGTTTTTGCGCAATAGTATTAAGCTTCTGTGTTTTTGTTTCAGGTCAGAGGAACCGGGAAAAGACTGGAGAGAACAACTGTTGTGTGATCCTGTAAATACATCCCTTCATCCCTCAGAACGAGTGTGTCCTGTCACCCTTCGCCCATGCTGCTTAAACACAACTAATCACACCTGACTCCCACGAGCACCTAACCAGAACAAGAGATTAACTTCACCTGTAAAGGAAAGAATCACCTGAGAGAGAGGGCGAGACACGGATCAGAGAACATTTTGGCTTTGCATAGACCATATTTAAGCCAAAAAATCTGAAAAGAAAATACATCCCACCTTCACACACACATTTCCACCCTTTCTAACACCTTCACGTGCATCCATGAACTCCAACAGACCTGTAACTCATTCAGACACACACACACACACACACACCTCCCCTTCTGCCAGTTTGCACATGGAGGAGGCCCTCGTTTCTGTTTTTTATTGCACATAGTTACATGAATGATTCAGTGAGGAAAATGAGACTCGTTTGCCTCAGCCGAGGCGCTTGATTCTTCCTCTCAGGAGGGAGATGTGTGAGGGGGGAAATAAATTTACACAGGGTCTGACGAACTTTTCACATTTATCGACTCGCCACGCGCTCACCCGGCTTGGCTCGGATCTGGTGTGGAGGTGGAAAGGCATGCCGTCGCCTACATCTGAAATAATAGCACTCGCGTCACCGACGGATTAACCTCCGCTACAGTCGCCCTCCTGGACTGTTTTCGTCAAATGCTAATCTCCACACATAGTCTTGTTGATTTCAGCGCAGGAGAATAAGTATTGATGTGCCTGATGAATGTTTTAGAAATGTTTATTATACATTTCCGTGCATTTTAAATGCCCCATTAATGTTTTGGAGATCCAGTGTCCTGCTTTAACAAGTTCCTGTACCCCAGAAGTGCTTGATTTTAGCCGGTTCAGGTGTGTTTGAGCACAGTCGGGACTTTGCAGGTAGATCTCCAGAAGTTGGTTGGATTCACTCGTGGAAAGTCTAAAATATGTGTAATGAGTAACGGTAACATTTGCGACTGTGTTTTGACAGTCAATCAGTGTTGCCTGCCCTCTTTAGATAGATCTGAGCTGCTCTCTTTCAGGAAGGGTAATAAGATTTATCCCTTTAATTTTTAAGTGTAGTGGTGCAAATTAATGCTTGCTTTTGGAGCCAGAAGATAGCTATGAAATGAAGTTTGGCTCGGTTTCTATTTCCCCTTCCTTGTTAGATATAAAATTTGTTTGCACAACACATAAACATGAGCTGTTTCGTTTCTAAATCGGTGTAATATTTCTTTCCCCTCCTCCCTTTTTAATATTTTTCCAAATGGGAATTGTATTCGAAGGTTACATATGTGTAGAGTATATTTAATATGAATCTTATAGAGAACATAACTATAGATTGTTGATATATATATTGGTGTTTAGTGTATGATAGTCTCAAAACAGTTAGCACATTAGCATTTGGAGCAGTGACAGTTTCATGTACTTTAATAGCAGCAAATCCCTCTCTAATGGCTGAAGAAATTACTGTTCTCTTATTTTTTTCTTCAAATGTTCATAATTTGATATGTTTTTTTCTTCCTTTTTCTTTTTATGTGGTCTTTGCTTTTTGCTTTTTTAACACCGCACTAGGTCTGAAAAATATTGGTCCTTATCAGGGTTCAAATACATACTGTACAGAGCTGAAGTTTTTAAAAAGATTGTAAATAAACTAATGCTTCTCATTCTCTAAATTACAAATGCAAATACATCTATAAACTGAATAAAGAATCCAGAATATTGAAGTGAAATACTTGTTGCTTGCTGTGTTCACCTTCAGATTGTTTATAGTGAGTTTGGGCAAAATTTATATAAGGTAATGTAATCTAATCAAAACTATTTTTTTCGCACTTTTCTGTATTTTTATTATTCTATTCTATGTTTATGTTTTTACTTCTTACAACACTTGAGAAAACACATGTAAGTAATGTGTATTAATTCTGTATATTTAATTTCTCAGTATAAATTTCACTGTATTTTTCAGAAATTCAGCATATAAATAATATGCAGCTTAGATGAACATAAGAGACTTAATTAAAAAGTGATTAAATAGTGTATTTATTACTAAAAGGTGTTTACCAAAAGGTACTTTACTACTAGTCATCAATGTTAGCCTCTTTCCAAGGAGGCCTTTCCAAAAACTTGCCATAAGAGTTAAATATCTCTTATTGTGATCTCTTTGTGCCACCTTGTGGGTAAATTTATAATTACACACGTCTAATATATATATATATTTTTATGTGACTAACATACTACAGTGTGTGCATATATTTTTTTTTTTGAACAACAATTTTATTTTCAAAGATTGTCATACAGGTTAAGACAACAGTTACATTTTTCATTATAACTAAATAAAAAAAAAAAATATATAAAAAAATATAATAATACATGAACTCAACAACATCAATTCCACAAAAGAGTCACCATCTAGACTCTCCAAAAAGTCAGAACACTTTCCAGATGGACCAAAATACATTTTGTTTTTCAAAAAATAGGTAATTTTTTCTAAGGCAAGGCATGAGGGCATCCCCTTTATCCATTGAGACACGCCAGGACTTTCTTCTTTTTTCCAAGAACATGCAATTACATGTTTAGCTTCCAGCAAACAAAGAATTAACAACAATCTTTCATGTTTGGTCATTTTAAAGTTCAGAGGACAAATATGTAATATACACAACCTGGGATCAAGAGAAATTATTTTACCAATGATTTGACTTATAATATTTACTATTTTAACCCAAAAACATTTATGGAATAAAGTTCCCTTCTCTTGTTTACATTTGTAGCATATATCAGGAATATTCGGGTTGAAGTGATGTAACTTAACTGGAGTGATAAATTGTCTACTCAACCATTTATACTGAAGCAGTCTCAAATGGGTACTCATTGTCTGAGTTTGGGCTTTTAAACATGCTATTTGCCACTCTTCCTCAGTTATATCAGCCTGCAGGTCAGACCACCATGCTTGAAGTCTGTCATTAAATGATTCTTTAGATTTGGCCACAAACTGTTGATATGTTTTATATTTATTTATTAGGTTTTATTATTGTTGATATTGTTCATTTTAATTTTGTGCATAAATTAATTAACATAAGAAAAATTAAATATAATGAAGATTTGACTTAAGCGGCGAGTACCAAGCAACACCTGGTGGAAAACAAGTTTATGTCTCATTTGAAACACTTTTTAAGGACTTTATTTTAATTTGATGCCAGAAAAAATACAAGACGCACGATTTATAATTCATATAAAACATGTATCTAATAAGGTATTTGAATGTCTAACGATAAACCACGGTAACCATGGGAACCTCAAGAGCACACATCCCGGCCTTCTACACAAAACAACTTCCTGCACGTGTTTCTCAAACTAATTAACCAAATAAACTTAATAACATCATATTAATAGCAATCTGAACAAAACAAAAAGTAAAAATCCTGCAGTGCATACTGGAAAATTTACATGCTCTGCCCACGTCACCAAAATAATAACAATATTGATTAATTCCTGTCATTTTAAAGCTTTCCGTAATATTAATCAATGGTGGACATGAGGGGATTTATGATTTATTTCTAATTAAAATGTATAATATGCTATAAATGATACATTTTCCTGGCAGTGTGACAAATTAATTTTTAAAATCGGAAATATTTAATGTAGTCTTTTAATAATCATGCACAATATTAATTTAAAAAATGGTTTTACTGTACATGGAGTATAGCATGTCAAACCACAGGACATGTCAACTTTCCATATATATGTTTTATTCTTCTTAGCATTTTTAAATTAACATTGAAGTCTAATCACCCACTGTAATTGACTGCATATGTTGCCTATTGATCCGTTCAGTGAGTAATAAATGGCCTTCCACATTTTTTATAATACATAATATTATTATTATGCAAAAGAAAATGACTATAATAATAACAAATATTGTAAATGCATAACAACAGCACATAACTGCATAACAATAACATGTCAGTTTCATGTGATAAGGTGCATAAGAACATCTAACAGTCAGGTCATCTCATTTAGAAATAGTTAATGACCTACTGACGATCCTGTTTCTGTGGACACACCATTTGATAAAGAACTGTCTGATTTCTTTGATCCTGATGCAGTAGATGAAGGGGTTCACTACAGGTGGAAGCAGACTGTAGAACATGACCAGGGCGATCTTCTGACTGCTGTTCATCTGCGCGTTTGGGATGTTAGAAGTGGTGTAAACCACAAAACGGGGCACATAATAGATGGCAATGATAGTCAGCTGTGTTGCACAGGTAGAAAAGGCTTTCATTCGGCCCTGTGTGTTTGCAATTCGAAGTACAGACACCAGGATACTTAAATAGGAAAATATGATGAAAGACAATGGCACAAGAAGCACAAACATTGCTACAGCATATGAAATGAGATTTGTGAGGGTGGCATCAGCACAGGCCAGCTGGTTCATAGATAGAGAATCACAGAAGCAATGAATGATCGTGTTTGGCCCACAGAATGGGAGCTTCATTGTCTGCATTAAGCTAAAAAATAACATAAAAAAACAAAACAGCGATAACATACTTGTCTATATACTTTCAATGTCCATCAATTCCACAAAAGAGTCACCATCTAGACTCTCCAAAAAGTCATGGAACACTTTCCAGATGGACCAAAATACATGAAGTTTGTTTTAAAAAAAATAGGTAATCTTTTCTAAGGCAAGGCATGAGGTCATCCCCTTTATCCATTGAGACACGCCAGGACTTTCTTCTTTTTTCCAAGAATATGCAATTACACGTTTAGCTTCCAGCAAACAAAGAATTAACAACAATCTTTCATGTTTGATCATTTTAAAGTTCAGAGGACAAATATGTAATATACACAACCTGGGATCAAGAGAAATTATTTTACCAATGATTTGACTTATAATATTTACTATTTTAACCCAAAAACATTTATGGAATAAAGTTCCCTTCTCTTGTTTACATTTGTAGCATATATCAGGAATATTCGGGTTGAAGTGATGTAACTTAACTGGAGTGATAAATTGTCTACTCAACCATTTATACTGAAGCAGTCTCAAATGGGTACTCATTGTCTGAGTTTGGGCTTTTAAACATGCTATTTGCCACTCTTCCTCAGTTATATCAGCCTGCAGGTCAGACCACCATGCTTGAAGTCTGTCATTAAATGATTCTTTAGATTTGGCCACAAACTGTTGATATGTTTTATATTTATTTATTAGGTTTTATTATTGTTGATATTGTTCATTTTAATTTTGTGCATAAATTAATTAACATAAGAAAAATTAAATATAATGAAGATTTGACTTAAGCGGCGAGTACCAAGCAACACCTGGTGGAAAACAAGTTTATGTCTCATTTGAAACACTTTTTAAGGACTTTATTTTAATTTGATGCCAGAAAAAATACAAGACGCACGATTTATAATTCATATAAAACATGTATCTAATAAGGTATTTGAATGTCTAACGATAAACCACGGTAACCATGGGAACCTCAAGAGCACACATCCCGGCCTTCTACACAAAACAACTTCCTGCACGTGTTTCTCAAACTAATTAACCAAATAAACTTAATAACATCATATTAATAGCAATCTGAACAAAACAAAAAGTAAAAATCCTGCAGTGCATACTGGAAAATTTAC
Organism: Sinocyclocheilus anshuiensis; assembly: GCF_001515605.1. Taxonomy (NCBI): domain Eukaryota; kingdom Metazoa; phylum Chordata; class Actinopteri; order Cypriniformes; family Cyprinidae; genus Sinocyclocheilus; species Sinocyclocheilus anshuiensis. Next base: position 746,551 of record NW_015544227.1, on the reverse strand, counting down.
ATGCTCTGCCCACGTCACCAAAATAATAACAATATTGATTAATTCCTGTCATTTTAAAGCTTTCCGTAATATTAATCAATGGTGGACATGAGGGGATTTATGATTTATTTCTAATTAAAATGTAATAAATGATACAAATGATACATTTTCCTGGCAGTGTGACAAATTAATTTTTAAAATCGGAAATATTTAATGAATAATCATGGACTGCTGTTCATCTGAGTGTTTGGGATGTTAGAAGTGGTGTAAACCACAAAACGGGGCACATAATAGATGGCAATGATAGTCAGCTGTGTTGCACAGGTAGAAAAGGCTTTCATTCGGCCCTGTGTGTTTGCAATTCGAAGTACAGACACCAGGATACTTAAATAGGAAAATATGATGAAAGACAATGGCACAAGAAGCACAAACATTGCTACAGCATATGAAATGAGATTTGTGAGGGTGGCATCAGCACAGGCCAGCTGGTTCATAGATAGAGAATCACAGAAGCAATGAATGATCGTGTTTGGCCCACAGAATGGGAGCTTCATTGTCTGCATTAAGCTAATGGTTGGAGCAATCATCGCAGTAACCCAGGAAAACCCTATTAGAAGCCTCATAGTGCGGTTAGTCATTAAAACAGGGTATCTTAGCGGGTAACAGATCGCCAAGTACCGATCTAGTGCCATGATCATCATAATAAGAGAGTTCAGGGTACCAAAATAGTGAATCAGCTGCCTTTGAAACAGACAAACGTAGAAGCCAATATAACCATCATTAAACCAATAGCGAGAAATGACTTTTGGCAGAGCAACTGTGCAAAAACCAATATCAGACAAGGATAAACTCAGCATGATAATGTACATGGGCTTTTGGAGGCTGCGCTCAATCACAAACAGGACCACAATGAGGGAGTTTCCGGTGATTACAGCGATGTAGATGCAGAGCAAAAACGCTGCCATCAGGCTGTAGTATTTGGGCTGGAGTCCAGGGAATCCCACG
>NW_015544227.1:733022-744142 GCF_001515605.1 Sinocyclocheilus anshuiensis | reverse complement strand
AACTGTGCAAAAACCAATATCAGACAAGGATAAACTCAGCATGATAATGTACATGGGCTTTTGGAGGCTGCGCTCAATCACAAACAGGACCACAATGAGGGAGTTTCCGGTGATTACAGCGATGTAGATGCAGAGCAAAAACGCTGCCATCAGGCTGTAGTATTTGGGCTGGAGTCCAGGGAATCCCACGATGAAAAACTCTGTTACAACCGAAGCTGTGGTTTCGTTTGCCTGTAACATACTAAAGCATACAGTGAACATCTGTTTACAAAAGAAACAATATATCTGACATAGTTACACTGACATTAAATGCTACTCACACTTGTAAAAACTGCTTTGACTGGTTTGAATTGCCCAAAAATATACTTGGAAGTCAAAATTTGATTATACATTAAAAAACAGTCCATAAAAATATATATACGGTAAATAATACAAATATTAAAACGATACATTTCATAAAATATTAATATGAATAATAAATTATACCAAAAAATCCTTAGAAGAATCACCCATTGACATTGATTTCAAATGAGTTTTTTAATTATTTGCTATTGCAAAAATATAAATGTAATTTATTTCAGTGAATACCTTAATTATTCCTCTGTTAAGTTATGTGACATCTGCTAAGAATATATTCCTGGCTCAGTGTGTCACGTCTCTCGGTGATCAGTGCTGATGTCAGTGTTTCATATTTTATAACTGTGGAGTCAGTGTTAAAGCCTGTATAGGGCCCTACGCGTCATAGATGGATTTTTTTTGAATCATTTGCTGTTGTGAAACTGAGCTGAACTTTGGGGGTTTGGGAAATTTTGCCAGAAGATAACTATGGAATGAAGTTTGGCTTGGTTCCGCTTCCATGTTAGGTATAAAATGTATTTGCACAACACAGAAACATGAGCTATTTCATTTTTGAAATCTGTGTTATTTTTTTCCCCTCCAGCATAATTCTAAATCAGATCATCTGGTGTCACTTTAGATCTACTGTATATATACATACTTATTTGTAAAAGTCACTGCATGTAAGGAGCTTTACTATTAGTCGTCAATGTTTGTTTCTCTATTTTATTTTATTACTAAAATAATCAACACAGCAAATAGCTCCTGTAAGCCATGAATGTGTCTTAATGAGTCTTATTGTGAGCTTTTTGCTCCACCTTGTGGGTACAATGACACATCGTAAATTCTGTCAAACTCTTCACTCTAGAATTACATAAGAAGAAACTTGCATTATATTATTTATATTTTTTATTTAATAGAGTGCTGTTAATATTATGTATTATATTTGTAGGCAAATGTCTAAAAAAGACAAACGTCCACAAACATGTACCGAATTGGAGGATTCAGCTTTTTGAGCCATCAAGCGTCCCGTAGTGAGAAACTATGGTATTTTGGCAGAAACCATGGGAATTTGACGAACACACACACACACACACACACACACCAAGGTCTTCACACAACGCCGCTGCCGCCAAATGTTTCTGAAACTGCACGCGGTAAGAATCGACTACTTTTTCCGCTAAGCAGGTCATGTACATCAGTTAATAACATAATTAAAATAAAGTGGTCAATTCTTTCAAATATACCAGTTTGATAGGTGATTGTTGACCAAAGAGTGAGTAAAAAATGACAGAATTGTAATTGGCATATACTTTTTATCTCTGAGAAACAGTAATGAAAACAGGCAGAAAGTTCAGTAAGTAAAGCCTGAGATGCATAAATAAAGTAATAACACATAGAATTAATAGTGATGTAATGAAACAAACAAACAACAACAACAAAAAACTATCAGTGCATGATGGGAAATTTACACAAGCTGTCTATGTCATCAAAATAATAACAAATGTTTCATTCAAGCTTTTTTGAATTTAAATCTAGAGTGGGCAATTTTGGTGGGAATTTGTGTTTTATTTATACTTAAAACCTGCAGGTATTATATTTACATATATATATATATATACAAACCCGATTCCAAATCCAAAATGAGCCAATATTTGGCATGACATTTCAAAATGTCTCACTTTCAACATTTGATATGTTATCTATATTCTATTGTGAATAAAATATAAGTTTATGAGATTTGTAAATTATTCCATTCCTTTTTTACTCACAATTTGTACAGTGTCCCAACTTTTTTGGAATCGGGTTTGTATATATCAAAAAAAATCTAGGCTATATATTTTTACATGGTGTAAAGAATGCCAAACAGCAGGACATGACATTAAATATATTTGGAAAGATTACATTATCCATACATTTGTATTTAAATTTATTCTAAGCATTTCTTCTTTTAAATTAACAGTGAGGGTTAAACACCCACTGTAAGATGCACTTATAGTCTACTGTTTATATTGGTGAAAGAGGGAAAATGTCTCTGTTTATTTGTTGGCCTTTAAATTATATTTATATATTTATATTTTTATATATTAATAAATATCACAGTTATTTATATAAATGTAAAAGGCCATAAAAACAACATAATATTGTATGTAAGCTTCATAAAATGGTATACATCAGAACAGGGTTATGTACGTCATTTCATTTTGGAGTAGTTAACTTATTGATTTTTAGACTAAACCTGTTTCTGTGGACACACCATTTGATAAAGAACTGTCTGATTTCTTTGATCCTGATGCAGTAGATGAAGGGGTTCACTACAGGTGGAAGCAGACTGTAGAACATGACCAGGGCGATCTTCTGACTGCTGTTCATCTGCGCGTTTGGGATGTTAGAAGTGGTGTAAACCACAAAACGGGGCACATAATAGATGGCAATGATAGTCAGCTGTGTTGCACAGGTAGAAAAGGCTTTCATCCGGCCCTGTGTGTTTGCAATTCGAAGTACAGACACCAGCATACTTAAATAAGAAAAGATGATGAAGGAGAATGGTACGAGAAGCACAAACATTGCTACAGCATATGCATTTAGATTTGTGAGGGTGACATCAGCACAGGCCAGCTGGTTTATAGATGTACCATCACAGAAACAATGAACGATCGTGTTTGGCCCACAGAATGGGAGCTTCACTGTCTGCATTAAGCTAATGGTTGGAGCAATCATCGCAGTAACCCAGGAAAACCCTATTAGAAGCCTCATAGTGCGGTTAGTCATTAAAACAGGGTATCTTAGCGGGTAACAGATCGCCAAGTACCGATCTAGTGCCATGATCATCATAATAAGAGAGTTCAGGGTACCAAAATAGTGAATCAGCTGCCTTTGAAACAGACAAACGTAGAAGCCAATATAACCATCATTAATCCAATAGCGAGAAATGACTTTTGGCAGAGCAACTGTGCAAAAACCAATATCAGACAAGGATAACTCAGCATGATAATGTACATAGGCTTTTGGAGGCTGCGCTCAATCACAAACAGGACCACAATGAGGGAGTTTCCGGTGATTACAGCGATGTAGATGCAGAGCAAAAACGCTGCCATCAGGCTGTAGTATTTGGGCTGGAGTCCAGGGAATCCCACGATGAAAAACTCTGTTACAACAGAAGCTGTGGTTTCGTTTGCCTGTAACATACTAAAGCATACAGTGAACATCTGTTTACAAAAGAAACAATATCTGGCTTTTGATAAATTATTGAATTATAAATGATCAAATTATTATTAAATGGTTTAAATGACATTTACTTACAGAATTATACATTCACATACATTATTCAACATGTAATTTATAAATGTAATTTCATAAAGTGATATTAATAATGAAAATAAATTATAATGAATTTTCATTAAATGAATTATTACCCATTGTTACCGTTTTTAAATCATTTGCTATTGCAGAAATCTAAATGTTATTTCGGCTTGGATGTCAGCAAATACCTTAATTATTTAGTTATGGTAAGTTATGTGACATCTGCTAAGAATATATTCCTGGCTCAGTGTGTCATGTCTCTCGTGGTCAGTGCTGAAGCCAATGTTATGCTTGTGGTTTCATTAAATTTATAGCTGCAGAATCGGTGTTAAATCCTGTAGGGCTCAACACGTCATAGAGGGTCATGTTGTGAATGTTTTGGTGTAATGAAACTGGGCTGAACTTTGGGGTTTGCTGGTTGAGGTGCCCTATCTGTTTGCATCACACAGGTTCACACAGATGGGGAAAAATGGGAAGCAAACATAAATGAATAAAACAAACGAAAACAAACAAACAAACAGAATTATTTGTTTTTCTCTAAAATGTGTCATTTTTAAAAAATTATTTTAATTATTTAAAAATGTTATTTATTTTAAAAAATCTCTTTAATTTCATCAGCATCTGCAAAGGTCACCAGCAGGTGGTGCAAAAAACGAGGGAAAATCAGATTCATGACAACGGTGGCTTTTTGTTACCTTTTCCATGGCAGAAATACGGAAGTTCTAAGCGGCCATGCAATATATATTTTTTCCTTCTTGTTTTCTCGTTATAACGACTTAATTTTCTCATTATCTCGACATAACGGGAGTTGTTTTCTCGTTATAACGACTTAATTTTCTCATTATCTCGACATAACGGGAGTTGTTTTCTCGTTATAACGACTTAATTTTCTCATTATCTCGACATAACGGGAGTTGTTTTCTCGTTATAACGACTTAATTTTCTCGTTATCTCGACATAACGGGAGTTGTTTTCTCGTTATAACGACTTAATTTTCTCGTTATCTCGACAGATCACGAGAAAATTAAGTCGTTATAACGAGAAAACAAGAAGGAAAAAAATAATAATGCATGGCCGCTTAGAACTTCTGTATTAAAGAAAGTAAAACTCCATAAAATAAAATTAAATGTACAGTATGTCAATAAATTCATTATCAATAAACATCAATAAACATTATCAAGACATTCAACATTGAATTTGCACCTGTTATGTTGACTGTGCTCTAAACTAAGAAAAATACATTATTGTGTATCACTTATATAGTGTTTGCTGTTATGTACAGTGTGGTTGGCTTTTTTTTCCAGATGATGACAGGGTCAGGGTGGCTTTAGGGACTGGATGTCACTCATAGCTCATGAAGTCGCCTTAATGAAACAGGTGGAAAAACAGGCCTCATATCAGGCCTCATACCACTGACATGCCAAATACTAAAAATTACAAGATATTATTTTCAATACTATTACAGAAATAAAAAAAGAATAATTTTCACTTGTTGTCTCAGACATTAGGACTTTATATAGGCTGGCTAGAATTTTTAAATATTTTTAAAATATTTTATTAGATTATTTTAATCACCGTTGCTTTGTAATTCAGTTAAACAGTGCTGAGAGTAGTAAATTATCAATAGACACTAAACCAACTAAAATGTCATTGGTTTGTCACAAGTTTTATAAAGCTGCTTAAGAATTATAATACGATAAGAAGTAAATGGGTAATTATTAAATGTCAGTAAATCTTCTCTAAAGTTGGTGTCATCGCAAGCTTTTCCTGCCTGTCATCAGATCTCATGGGGTTTTCATTGTTTATGAGTGTCAGTATCTACATTAATTGGTGTTGTCACTCATCTACTGGATTCCTCAGTGTAAATTCTCTCAGTTTTTTTCCCATCTGTCCATAATCTTCAGGGTCTGTCTAGTGTCTCTAGAAAGCAAATTAAGGGCATGTAGCAAATATGTTGACTCTTCAGACAAGCAACAGTGTCAGTGTTTACGGCATGGAAACCCTTGACATCACACCTCTGATGTCTCCCTTAGTGAGCAACCCTTCTCTCAAAAACAAACAAACATTAAACTGTATCAAATATCAAAAATAAATAATAGCTAGATACATGTGAATTATGTTAGACTAACCTGCTGTCTTCACTAACATTTATGCACGTCAAGTATGTAATAGTACTACATTTTGTAAACAGTAAAACTAAAAAAAATTAAAATACAATACATATCTTTATTGCCTATTTTCTCAAAATGAGTTTTTTCTCATGCGCTGAGATAGAAATCTCCACTTCAGCAGCACTTACATATGCTAAACTTTACAGTTTTATATATGCAGTATATATTCTGAAGGTTTTTAGAGAGGGATTTGTTCATATATCATTCACCTGATTTATAACATTTCATTTTATTGAAAAGATATACAAAATGTCAACAAAATTAAAATTATGAACTTGGCTTTATCCATTGCTCAAATTTCTGGAAAAGTATGTAAATGACTACATATTTAATTAGACAATACCCAATTTGCTTATGTAAACAACATTTTACAAAAATGAAAATTTGATGTTTATCAGCTTACCCCAGGGCATCCAAGATGTAGGTGACTTTGTTTCTTCAGTAGAACACAAACGAAGATTTGTAACTCAAACCGTTGCAGACTGTCAGTCAGTCATATAATGTAAGTGGATGGGAATCACGGCTTTGAGAGTCAAAAAAACATACACAAACAAAACCAAATTAAACCCTGCGGCTTGTGACGATACATTGATGTGTAAAGACACAAAACGATCGGTCTGTGCAAGAAACTGAACAGTATTTATATCGTTTTTTTACCTCTGATTTTCACCGCAATGTCCAAACTGTCCTGAGCGTGTCTCAACAGCCAGCGCCTGAGGCGTCTTCTTCTTGTTTTATGGCGGATCGCAGACTTATAAGTGCATTACCACCACCTATCTCCAATGACGATACATTGATGTGTAAAGACACGAAACGATCGGTCTGTGCAAGAAACTGAACAGTATTTATATCGATTTTTACCTCTGATTCACTGCAATGTCTGAACTGTCCTGAGCGCGTCCCGAGTGCGTTCGCGTCTTCTTCTTCAGCCGACGCGTGACACGTCTTCTTCTTTTTCTTGCTTTACGGCGGATTGCAGACTTATAAGTGCATTACCGCCACCTATCTCTCAAATGGACCATTGACACTCCTAATTGAGATTGTAGATAGAGTGTCAATGGTCCATTTGAGAGATAGGTGGCGGTAATGCACTTATAAGTCTGCAATCCGCCGTAAAGCAAGAAAAAGAAGAAGATGCGTCACACGTCGGCTGTTGAGAACGCGCTCAGGACAGATCGGACATTGCGGTGAAAATCAGAGGTAAATAACGATATAAATACTGTTCAGTTTCTTGCACAGACCGATCGTTTCGTGTCTTTACACATCAATGTATCGTCACGAGCCGCAGGGTTTAATTTGGTTTTGTTTGTGTATGTTTTTTTGACTCTCAAAGCCGTGATTCCCATCCACTTACATTATATGACTGACATACTGCAATGGTTTGAGTTAAAAATCTTCGTTTGTGTTCTACTGAAGAAACAAAGTCACCTACATCTTGGATGCCCTGGGGGTAAGCAGATAAACATCAAATTTTCATTTTTTGGTGTACTAGTCCAACGCATCATATAGTATATTTATTGAATCATAATCCCCCTTCAGCCTCAAATGCTCAGAGGTGCCAAGCCTCTAATAGGATATAGTTGAATAATAGATTATTGGCTCTGTTGAGAAAACAAAAAAATGTTTGTGCCGTTTATTAACACTACTAATATATTCACATGAGATAACTCAACAAATTGATGGTATATCTACAGCATCAGTGCTTATTGTTTTGCTCTGCTATATGCTCACAGTTAAAGGTCACAGACATCTCAAAAAGAACTTGGTTTGAGTGACATTATCTACATAGTGTTGTCACTTATTTACTACATCACTCAGTGGTAATTCTCTCAGCTTTAGTTTCCCATCTGTACAATCTTCAGGGTTGTCTAGTGTCTCCAGAGAGCAAATTAAGGGCATGTAGCAAGTATGTTGACACTCTTCAGACAAACAACAGTGACAGGGATTATTGCGCATGGTTACGAGAAAACCCCTGACATCAAACCTCTAATGAGTTTCTCAATGAGCACCCCTTCTGTCAAAAGACAAAAACATCAATGTCCGTTAAGTAAGGAAATAACATGTAGATGGTGTAAGTAATGTAAGGCTATAAGCTGCAGTTTTCATAAATCTAATTAGGCATTTAGAAATATACTCAAATACATCAGCTCTTGCTTATGTTTTAGTGATTTGCCAGCTTTTGGCATTACCATGCATGACATGCCCTTTTGTAACAAGGTTTTTAGGCCAAACTGGCCACAATATTGGTACCTTTTTGTTAGAAATGAGTTTTCAAATGGGGAGACTGCCCTAAGTGATGGATAGATAGATAGATAGATAGATAGTATTATCAATATAATATTATCAGAAGGAGTCTTTAAATCACATTTGGATGACATTGCATGCTCAGGGTCACAGTGGTGCCAAGGGTTTAATACACTGATGATCTAAGTGAATAATAGATTGTCATTAATGTCTCTGTTGGGAAATGACTGAAGGAAAATAGTAAATTTATTGTTTATTAATACAGCAATCATCTTTTCTTCCCTATTGTATGTATAACCAAGTGAAACGGCGTCTCAAAAACAAAGAAACAGGAAAAAAAAGTAATGAGCAGCGGTTTAAAAATCTGCACAGTGCGCAACAGAAATTAAAAACCTTATTAATTTCCTTCATAGGGGAATTAATTATTACGAAAAACCTTTAAAGACAGGCCTACTGTGAGCTGCGAGGTTGTTAATGAGTGGTATTTGATTTTGTTGAAGTCATTAGTCTGCATTATTTTAAATGAATTTTTAAACAATTGTGCCAGAAGAACAATTTTTCGCCCGTCCATTTTCATGAAGCACTGCAAATAAATGTTTGTGTGAATGGCCCGTATGTAGGCTATTTTGCAATATTTATCTTTTTTTTTAAATATGTAAAAATGGAATGACAATTTTTTCAAAGCATTTCAAATTTATTTCATTGCTTTTTAATTTGATTTTTATATATCCTTTATATTACTGTACTCTCGGTCTTTAGATATTTGTGCTCATGCCAACACAAATAAATATTTATTGTATCAAAGTATGTAGTTCCAAAAAACATTATCAATATTATATTGATTATATTGATTGTGCACGTGACAGTTTTTCTGTTTCAGCTACAGAGAGCTCTAGAAAGACTTTGTTGTACATTAACATCATTAATAAACACTGTCTATTACACTACACAATATTAACACATCTATGTATTAGCTTAATTTCTAAACATGAGCAAGAGTGTCACAAAAGACATTAATAAATGCAACAACAACATCACAATCAGCTATGCGAATTGACTCAATAAACTATTTTGATAAAACCTTTAAATTATTTGGTGCAACTTTTAATGCGCAAAAATACATCTGCTAATCGTTTTCTGATCTCTTTAGTCCTGCTGCAGTAAACTGGGGTTTATTAAGGGAGGAATTAGAGAAGCAACAATCAATATTGCATTTCTCTCTGTTAAAGCCAGCACAACTCACATTCGAGTTAATAATCCAGAGACCATTTTTGGTGCATAATAACGAAATAATACACTAAGGTGACTCAAGCAAGTGTTGATCATTTGTCTTTTGCTTGCATTGTTGGAGAGTTTAGTCACACTATAGGCAAGGACAGCATACGTGCACATAATAAAGGGAAACTGCCCTTTCTTCTCTAGGCATTTTTCCTTAGATCCTTAAAACATTAGAAAATTATTATTTTCTTCTAGAAAATAGAAATGTTTTTCTCATCTAGAAATTTTCTTCTCATCCAACAAATGTATGTGTCAGGATCATGGACTGTCTGTGTCATGTTTTGCCCCTGTTTCTGTTCCCTTATTTGGTCATGTTCCTGTCCTTGTTTTGTTAATTAGTTTGATTAGTTATCCCATGCACCTGTGTTTCCCCAATCATCCCCTGTATTTAAGTCCCAGTCTGTGCAGTCTGTCTCTGTCGGGTCTACTCGTTGTGTACGTGTGTTTGCTCCAGCGCCCTTTGTGTGGATTTACCCTGTGTTCCTTGGATTAAAGACTTTTGATTGTACTCCTCGTTTCCCTCGTACTCCTTCCAACAGCGTACCGTGACAGAAGACCCGACCAAAGACAGTAACCTCCGTGTGTTTTCCCTCCGTTTGTTTTCCGTTTTTCCTCAGTGTTTTCCTTTGTTCCTGTTGTTTCCTTGGATCCCCTCCTTCGCCCCGAATTCCTCCTCCTGCTGGAGCAGGGGGACAGATCTCTCGAGGACCATACAAGACTGTTCCGGCTGTTAGCTAGCACCACCAGCTAACCGGCCGTCGTCCGAGGATGGTCCTTGAGAGGATTTCGTTGCCTTCATGGAGTGGACTCTGACAAGAAACGGATCGCCATCCTACCCCGTGGATGATCTCGTCAGATCCCACCATCCCCCCGCGATGCGGAGCATCAGCCCGAGCCCACCGTTGATGGAGAGCCATTTCCCGCCGCGATCAGCAAGCCAGCGCAATGCCAAGCGACTGAGCAAAGGATCGCCCCGGATGTAGAGCTGTATCCGTCAGACCAGGTGCGAGAGCCGGCGACAATGCCCGTCACGAGGGAGAAAGCCGTGGATGGTGTGAGCGTAGTATGGCGCGGCGAATGTGCCACACCGAAGAGAAGAGGGCTCCAGTCCCCGAATCCAGTCCAAAGTGCCCGCGCCTCGAAAGCGCCCTCAAGTGTCCGCTCCTCCAGAGCGCCATCCTGTTCCCGTTTTCAGCCTAGAGGAGGCTCCCGATCCAGAGTTTAGCCATGAATGCCCGGAGACTCACAAATGAACGCCCTCCCACCCACTCCTGCCTCCTCTACCGCTGTCGTCTGGCAGCCCCTCTGCTCGCCCTCAGCCAACCATCAATACGGTGCGAGCTCCGTGAGTCTGCCATCCTCCAGCGTCGCCATGGCTGGAGAATACCTCACCTCCGCCTTCAGCCTCCGAGGCCCGGACTACGCCTCGGGCTCCTCCACCAACTGCTCTGCCGCCTTTGGTCAGCCCCCTGGATTCGGCGGTCATTCCTCCTCCATGGCTCCTCCCTCCGTCGGCTCCACCGTGGGTCGCCATCATGGCTGTGGCCTGGGTCCTGCCTGACTCCTCCTGCTCCAGCTCCCTCTTGTCTCCGTCCTGGCTCCTTCCTCCGTCTACTCCTCCATGGTCACCCCTGTCTCCTCCGTGGCTCCTCCCTCCGTCAGAGCCACCCTGGTCATCGGCGTGCCTCCCTGCTGCCCTTCTCCAGCCCTTCGCCCTCCTCCTGAACCCCTGCCCTCCCTCCACCTTCTATGGCGCAAGGTTTTTTTTTACATTTATAACAGCCCACG
>NW_015544227.1:715960-732927 GCF_001515605.1 Sinocyclocheilus anshuiensis | reverse complement strand
AGATCCACTCCAGACCCAGAGCCCAGCCCACCATCTCCCCGCGATGCGGAGCATCAGCCCGAGCCCACCGTTGATGGAGAGCCATTTCCCGCCGCGATCAGCAAGCCAGCGCAATGCCAAGCGACTGAGCAAAGGATCGCCCCGGATGTAGAGCTGTATCCGTCAGACCAGGTCCGAGAGCCGGCGACAATGCCCGTCACGAGGGAGAAAGCCGTGGATGGTGTGAGCGTAGTATGGCGCGGCGAATGTGCCACACCGAAGAGAAGAGGGCTCCAGTCCCCGAATCCAGTCCAAAGCACCCTCCAGTGCCCGCTCCTCGAAAGCGCCCCCAAGTGTTCAGCCTAGAGGGGGCTCCCGATCCAGAGTTTAGCCCTGAATGCCCGGAGGCTCACAAATGCACCCCCTCACCCCTGCTCCTGCCTCCTCCATCGCTGTCATCTGGCAGCCCCTACTTGGCGCTTCGTCTCTGCCTCGGGCTCCTCCGCCACTTGCTCCGCCGCCGTTGGTCAGGCCCCTGGAGTCAGCGACCATTCCTCCTCCATGGCTCCTCCCTCCGTCGGCTCCACCGTGGGTTGACATTATGGCTGTGGCCTGGGTCCAGCTGGGCTCCTCCTGCTCCAAGCCCCTCCTGGCTCCTCCCTCCATCGTCTCCTCCCTGGACTCTGTCTGCCGGCCCCCTCCCGGACATCCGTCCTCCTGCTGAGCCTCCTCCTTAGTTCCCACCCATTCCCCCCCCCCTGTTGTTCTACGGTGCGAGGACGCACCTTCCGGGAGGGGGCGTAATATCAGGATCATGGACTGTCTGTGTCATGTTTTGCCGCTGTTTCTGTTCCCTTATTTGGTCATGTTCCTGTCCTCATTTTGTTAATTTGTTTGATTAGTCATCCCATGCGCCTGTGTTTCCCCAATCATTCCCTGTATTTAAGTCCCAGTCTGTGCAGTCTGTCTCTGTCGGGTCTACTCGTGTTTGCTCCAGCGCCCTTTGTGTGGATTTACCCTGTGTTCCTTGGATTAAAGACTTTTGATTGTACTCCTCGTTTCCCTCGTACTCCTTCCAACAGCGTACCGTGACAGTATGACTGATGTCCTGCCTTTTATATTTTATATGATGTGACAGATACGTCATGGTTTCTTAGCAGCCGCAATTAAACTTGGAAGTTTGTTCAAGAATACCATAGTTCATATCAGTTCAAGGCTGATAATAAACAAGCCTTGGTTCATCATAATGCATAAACCTATGACTGACAAGTGTTTTAATTAATAAAAAAACATTTATTTTTTTTAGCTATTTTTGTATGTTCACATATACACTGATATTGTGTCTATACATCCTATATTATTAACTTTGGCGGTAACACTTTATAATACTTTCATTAATAAAGCATTAACAAACATTATATAATGCTAAACAATGAAGTAAATTATAGGTTTAATTCCAGTTGAGAAATAATAATTTTTAACTACAATAATATAATATTTTAAATTATGTACACCACTCTTATTTGTACGCCTAATATAATGCAGAATGTCTCATTACATTCAGTTAGGAATGACATGAATTACGTAAATGATACCATATTCAATTTAAAACTGAAATTTCAGGAAAAAGTCGAGTAGTTTGCATCACTGGATATTACTGTCGATCGTTTAACATTTCTATCGTGTAACAGTTATCAAAAATGAAATGTTTTGCTACTTCCATCTTACCCTGCTCTCTTTCAACATTAAAACTGACACTTCATGATGGAATTCATGCTACGTTTCTGTGAACAGTAAACCTGTAGGCATACTTTGATTTTTGATTGGCCATCTCAGTCATGTTGACATTGACAAGTGCTTTTAGACAGCTGAGGCAGACCAGCCTAAAAATTGAACGTTTAAACTTTTTTGTCATTCTAAAAAAAGAGTGGCCCTGGCTTGTACATATATGCTATTCTTGGGAATGGCATCAATCAGTGCATCATCTTAACTAACAGACGTTTACATAAACCAGTGTATACATAGTAATCTGTAATGTAGATAGTTGACAATGTTTGTGGTTTGGATGTAACACCACATCCTGAATGGTTAAAAAAAATCATTATGCATCAGAAGGTTAAATAAAACTTATACATAGTGTATTTCTGCCTTTGTATCTGAAGAATGAATATTATTAGCGTAAAATAAAGTCTGCTGGTGCTCAGTCCCAAAAGTGAAATCAGTTACTGATTCTATTAAAACATTTGTGTAATGGGATCTCAAACACTACAGGGAACATTATCAGCTCAACTATTAATGGATCATTAAGAGGGCCCTTGTGTATATTAATGAGGCGGAAGCATCATGGCCTATTTTAGTGTAGATAGTGAAGCAATCACATGAGCAGGAGCTACTTATTTATTTTCAGTATTACAAATTACTTAACATTCAGCAATTTGAATAGACCTCAAGTTAGTTTAATTTAACATAATTTTCACAAATAAGTGGTACATTAAAGACCACAACCTGGCAAATCATTAAATCATAAGCAAAAGCTGATGTATTTGAGTCCATTTGTAAATGCCTGATTAGATTTGTGGAAATAGTAGCATATATTCTTACATAATTTATCTATCATCTTATTTTCTTTTAAATACAGTTTGATTATTATGTCTTATGAGAGAAGGGGTGCTCACTGAGGAAGACATTAGAGATCTGATGTCAAGGGTTTAACATAGTGCCGTAAACACGGTCACTGTTGTTTGTCTGAAGAGTGTCAACATATTTGCTTCATGCTGTTAATTTGCTCTCTGGAGACAGACAGATCCTGAAGATTGTACAGATGGGAAACCTAACCTGAGATAATTATCAAACATGAGTGATGTAAACAAGTGACAATATCCATTAATGCTCACAATGACAGACAAACTCAATCAAACCAAGCTGTCTGTAACCTTTAACCTTCACTGTAAGTTGTAAAGATCAATAAAGGCTCATACAAAATAAATACTGACACAACTAAACCAATTACTCAGCATTTGGATATAAAATGTAATTTGACTTGTGAACAACATTGTAGAAACAGTGTTTGGTAATAATCTAGGCTTTGTACATTGTACCATTAATTTCTTCCAATATTTACATTATTTTCCTACATTCTTTTTTCTTCACCTTAAAAACAAAATGAACAGTCTTTAACAAGACCAAGAGCATCACAAAACATTATCAAAACGAACAACATTAGCCAACAGAATGATGAACACAATAGTCCATTATCATAAAACCTTTAAATGATTTGGTGCAATTTTTTTTGTGCCAAAATACATCTGATAATCATTTTCTGATCTCTTTAGTCCTGGTGCAATAAACAGTGGGGTTTATTAAAGAAGGAATTTATAGAAGCGATAATCAATATTGCATTTCTCTCTGTTAAAGTTAGCACAACTCCTATTCGAGTTGATCATTTGCTTTTTGCTTGAGTTATTTAGTCACACTATATGCCAGGATACCATATGTGCACATAACAAAGGGAAAGAGTCCAAAGAACCACCACAGATTAATCATTGCAGGCAAGAAAAATTATGGTTCAGGATTAACACAAGCAGCTCTGATCATAGAAGGATAATCACAGAACACATATCTGATGACAGGCTGACAGTACGGGACATTGTCCACCACAGATGTCAAAACACCCATTAAAGCGATAGTAATGAGCCAAGTCAGAAAAATGAGCAGAAATGTTCGTGAATTTGTTACAATTCTGTGGTATCTCAATGTAAGCTTGATTGCGATAAGTCGGTCAATTGAAACATATAGTTTCAAAAGAAAAACAAAAGAGTTTCAGTCATTATAAAGAATAAAAATTAATAACATGTAAAACATTTTTCAGTCTTATTCTTCTGGGTTTTGTCCTTAAATCTATAAAAGCATTTGAATTTCTAACCAATGCATATTAAAATGGCACACAAGATTCTGAGATGTTCCCTTTCATTCAGTTATACAGCTGTATGACAGCTTGTACCTTATGGTTACCTAGCAGTGTGAAACTATAGAGAGTTGGTTCAGAATGCCATAGAACGTCTATAAAAACAAATATCATATTTATTTTGCAAATATAAACCATTTGAGAATTACAACATTTACAATTTGAGGCTCAGAGTCAGTAGAAAGGTTTCTTTACTGTCTTAAGTATTTGTAAATGTGACCCTGATTGCGTACCGTCTGTAAACCTTAAGTGTCTAAAGGATTGTTCAATTCAATAATATTTATTATTATAAATTATATAAATGGATATTTGTATGATATGGTATGACAGAAAATCATCTGTGCAAAATATACACTTCCCTTTCGAACGGTCTTTCCAATTGCATTGACACACTTATGGGGAAACTCCTGTTTACTCTGATACTGAAGCCTGATTTGTTCATGTTCGTGTAGCTGCACGAACCAATGGCGCTTCAACCCGCCAAAAGGTGAGGACCCGACCTCTATATAAGTCGGCTCTGAGCGCCATTTCGTCAGAATTTTTCTCCTTCAGCGACGAAGATCATCTCCTCGCTGACTCTGCAAGCAAGAAGCCGAAGAAGGAAGAAGGTCCTAGGAGAAAGAAACAACAGAGCAGTGGGGGTTTAACACTGGGCTTGAGTGAACTCATGCCGGCACAGCTCCCACGTGCTTCACTCTGCCCCCAATGCTTCGATTCGCCTGTGTGCTTCACACGTGAGGATCAGCGCGTCAACTGCGAGCTGCTTGATTTCCTTCGGCACATCTGAGGAGGAAGCCGTCATTGAAGACTCCATGTCATTATATCGATTCTGCCTGAATGCGGGCATGGATTACGCCGGAATGCTCCATGACTGTTCAGCAACTAGCGGCGTCATTCAAATTAGGGACTTCACATCCCCTCAGGGCTTTCCAGAGGATGCTCGGCCTCATGTCGGCCGCCTCCTCTGTGTAATTCCTCTGGGCCTGTTTAACATGCGGCCCCTGCAGTACTGGCTCAAAGCCCATGTCCCATCCCACACTTGGCGCCTGGGACATTACCATTTCAGGGTAACCCTCCGTGGCATCAGAGCTGTGGCCCCTTGGAAAACTGGGACTGTTTTCCAGAGGGAAGGTGGTCATGACCCAGGCCCCTTTGGACTGACCTCCAGAGGGAAGGTGGTCATGACAGATGCCTCCAACTCGGGTTGACACTGGTCAAACACTGGTCAAACCTGGAGCAGCGCTTACACGTCAACTGCCTTGAGATGATGGCGGTTTTTCTGGCCCTAAAAACCTTCCTGCCGGCCTTAAGGGGGCATGTCCTAGGTCCATTCTGACAAGCCTGGTATCAAACACTAAGGCGGTCTCAAGTCACACTTCCTTCACAGGTTGGCTTGACACCCCCTTTTATGGGCACAGGGCAAACTCCTCTCACTGAGAGCAGCTCATGTACCAGGCAGACTGAACCAGGGGACAGACATGCTGTCCGGGGACAATGTAGCTCCAGGAGAATAGAGACTACATCCCCAAATAGTTCAAATGATTTGGTCTGTCTGAATGATTTCGGTCAGCACATGCGACATGCTGATATGGTTGCATGTCTGGTGAGTGTTCTATACAGGAGTTAGCAAGGGTCAGTGGTAATTACGTACATATGAGTATCAGATGCTCTTAGCAAAAGCTTGCAAAAAATACAGTTTTGTGAGAATCAAACTTAACCATGAATTTGGTAAAACAAATATCTTTATTTAAAATATGTTTTAAGCCTCCTAAATATGTTTAAAGTCTCTATATTTTTCCTTCTGTTAACTTTTTTCTTAAACTTTGTTACTGTTAGCATTAAATCATACTGGGAAGTTTGCTAAAATTGGTGGATGTGGCACAGCACAGACCTACCTAGAAAATTTTCCACCAGCCACCACTGGTGTAATAAATCATTTTATCATATAATATTATTATTATATAACCGATACATTTATATAATGATATAAATGATAAGTGATTTGGTACAATTCTTTTGTGCAAAAATACATCTGTTGATCGTTTCCTGATCTCTTTAGTCCTGGTGCAATAAACAGTGGGGTTTATTAATGAAGGAACAAGAGAGGCTACGATTGTTACTGTGTTTCTGTCTGTTAAACTTAGCACAACTCCTATTCGAGTTAGTAAAATAGAAACCAACTTTGGTGCATAATAACTTAACAAGACAATGAGATGACTGGTGCAAGTGCTGATCATTTGCTTTTTGCTTGAGTTGTTGGAGAGTCTAGTCATGCTGTAGGCCAGGACAGCATAGGTACACAGAATAAAGGGAAACTGCCCACACAACAACCAAAGATTGTTCATTGCAGGCAAGAAAAAATAGGGTTCAGGATTAACACAGGCAGCTCTGATCATAGAAGAATAATCGCAGAACACATATCTGATGACAGGCTGACAGTATGGGAGGTTGTCTACCACTGATATCACAACACCAATTATAGCAAAACCAATAAGCCAAGTCAGTGAAATAAGCAGAAATATTCGTGAATTTGTTACAATGCTGTGGTATCTCAATGGAAGCCTGATCGCAATAAGTAGGTCTATTGCCATTAATGTCAGAGCCATGCATACTGTGATATCACCGAGATGATAAAAGTATGTCCTTGAGATACAAGAGTAATATGAAACAGTTTTAATCTCAGCCAGCAGCACTGAGATCATGGTTGTGCTGCAGGTAGAGGAGAACATTGTCAACAACAGCTAGATTACAGATTAATATGTACATTGGTTTGTGTAAATGTCTGTCAGTCAAGATGATACACGTTAATGCCGTTCCCAAGCAATATGAGTTAATAAGATGAGGAATCCGAGGAGCTTTTGATTCTGCAGGTGATCAAATCCAGTGTTTATAAAGCTGTCTACATTATTCACAGTATAATTTTCAGCTGCCATTTCCAGTAACTCACTTCCGAACATACAGACACAAGTATTTCAAAATACAAATATAAAATCAAATGACAACAATTACATCCATGATGTTCTCATATATACACAGAAAAAAAGCTCCTATGAAGGAAAATGGCAGAAGGATGCAGACAGCCTCTGTAACGGCCAGGTGATAAAAACTGTGAAAGTTGAAATATAGTTTTAACAGAAATATAAATAGAGTTTTGATCATTTTAAATTGTAAATATGAATAATATGCAAAACATTTTCCAGTCTTATTCTTCCTTAGGAATTCCTTTTTAGATCCTTAAAAATATTAGAATTTATGATACAAGAGCTTCTCAGATGTTGCTCTCATCCATTTCAACAAATGTGTGTGTGTGATGTTCTGCCTTTTATTTTTTTAATTGTGACACATACAGTTTCCACATACACATAGTTTCCTAGCAGCAGTGATTAATCAATTTAAATATACAAATATGTTTTCTTTAGCAATAGTTTTTAATGTTGGTCTCAAACACAGTTCAAATGTCAAAAAGTAGAATATTTTTAGAAAGTTAAAATGCTAATATCGTATTTTGTAAAAACTGTTGTGAAGAACACACTATAATCATTCTGGTAAAACATTCAGGCAAGGGCCACCCAAGAGGTCAACGGTTGTAGCAATTTTGGAGAGAAATGAACTCTTTTTTAATGTCTTTTTTTAACCCATCTCATGGTATATGATGAACTCTCATATGAGTTTCTAATGGTTTTGTATTCTTTGAATTGTTCTAAACATTAATTTTTTATGTGCAACAATAGCATGCTCTGGCTCAGTGGCCTTATACCTGATTTTAAATCTGTTGTGTTTTAAACATTATGATTTAAATGGTGATGAATGTACAGAGAATAACTTTTTCATCTTTTCATCACTTTTCATCATAATAGTTTTTCAGTGTTGTTTTGATGCATTTTAAAGAGTTGGCAGTCAAAATTAAAATGATATGATATTCTTCATTCTTTCTGACAAACAACAAAAAATTATGTGCATTACACTATGTACAATGTTTTCTAAATGTTTAAATTGCAGTGTACAGCGTTTATTATAAGGGGTAGAATCAGTATTTCATATGATTTCAGTATTAAATATGCATGCAAATTAGAGCAAAGTGCAACAGTTAGCGTACTGTGTTCGGCAGTGGTCAAAAAATATTTAAACAGTGAATTTTGAATTGATTTTTTCTCGTAAACTCAGAGATGTGGATTCGGACGGCAATTAAATTACCACACGACCTTGGTGTTTTCAAAAAGCAGTAGATAATTCAGCCAGCATTTTTATGCGGGTGATGGGAGAAAAACACCAATATTATGGATTCAGATGGCAAAAATCACTGACTAACCGCTGTAAATGCTGAAAGTAGCTTACGGCCCTATGAGAAACAAATACCATCCGAATCGGGCTTTTGTACGTTTTTTTACTCACTCAACCCCCATGTATGTGGAATAAGTATTTAAGTCATTTTATTAAACCCAGGGAAGATACACCAACTTTAGTTTCTAGTGCAATTTTTCTCCGACAGCAACCATTTGGTTTTTCTCTTATCTGGCCAACTGAACATTTTCAACTTTGCGGTTACATCTGGAGTCAGTTATTCCTTACATATAGGTTATCACTCCACTCTAAGCTCCAAATAAGTGTTGCTATATGGTCAATAGTAAATAATGCTGAATGCCATGATTGACCAATCAGAATCATATATTCCAGAGAGATATTAATATTAATAAATTAATATAACGGCCTACTGTATATATATATATATATATATATATATATATATATACACACACACCTTATTTTGCAATGCGGAAGTAAGCTATTTTCATTGAATGTGCGAGATTTTCGATTCATTAGCCACTATAGGTAAATAGCTACAGGAATAACTAGTGCAGATATATGTTATATATGATAACAAAATACCAGTTTTCAATATTCAATGACATAAACTGATTTTGTACAGTTAAAATAACTGGAAGTGAAAGCCTTGGATATTTAAGTAAAAAATGGCTGCTCCCACTCTTATGTTAAAAATAAGGTGGCTAGCAAACCTACATTTTCCATGTAGTCTGTAGAGTAATTCTGTAGAGTAGATTGTAGCTTAGCTAGTTACATTTTTTTTCAGTAGCTCCCCATACTGAGTGGGACAGAGCCACAATGATTTCACCTTACACAAGGGTCCTCTTAATGATCCAT
Organism: Sinocyclocheilus anshuiensis; assembly: GCF_001515605.1. Taxonomy (NCBI): domain Eukaryota; kingdom Metazoa; phylum Chordata; class Actinopteri; order Cypriniformes; family Cyprinidae; genus Sinocyclocheilus; species Sinocyclocheilus anshuiensis. Next base: position 723,824 of record NW_015544227.1, on the reverse strand, counting down.
TATTAGCTGAGCAGAGACGTGCTTTAGATCCCAGTGCACAAATGTTTTAATAGAGTCAATAAATTAAGCATTAGCGTTAGTTCTGGCAGGTCACGTGAGTCAAGCTTGCATCAGCTGATTCTCAGCTGATCACATCTACCTATAGGAATACGACACCTGTTGTGGCATTCCTATATAAGCTCTATTCAGTATTATTCAGCAGCTTTTCAGCTTGCTCAGGAGCAAATTACCCTCCTCCATCCCCAGCTCCTCCTTTCGCCACAGTCAGGACTTGGCTTTCTGATATTCCTTGCTAATCAGACTCCTTTATCTTGAATAAAGTGTTACACAAATATCATTAAGTACATTAATGATATCTGCCTTGTTCTGTTCTGTTAACCCTAGGCGGGTTATTATTGCTGCTCTCCCTGCTCATTCATGACAGGCTGCATGGATGGGCAGGGAGTTTTTTGCCCAAAACAGAACCAAATCAAACTCTATGCTAAGTATCTACCATTTTGACGATAGTGGTCCTGACAGAACTGATATTGTTGTTGGGGCTGAGGGACAACAGACTTAATTTTATGTTTATTATGATAATTTATATTATTCATGCTTCACATACACGCTATGATTCACGCTTCACAAATAAAGATTAAATATACAATACATCTACAAACAGTTTTGTTTCACAGGTAGGCTATTTGTCAATATATAGAAAGTCATTTTGTTTAACATTTCAAATGTCCGCCAATACTGTCATTTTAAAAAATAAACAGAGCTCCAAATATTTTCCGTTTTCTTTTACTTTATTTGAAAACAAGCAATTCAACATCAGCATGTCTATGCTTTGGCATTTAGTCTCTAGCATTATTAACAATACATTTTTAAAACAAGCAACATCACAATCACAATTAAAATGGTAAAGCTATTGAAATTGACCTGATTTGATTTGATTTGGTACTGTTTTTTTGTGTAAAAATACATCTGCTAATCGTTTCCTGATCTCTTTAGTTCTGGTGCAATAAATAGTGGGGTTTATTAAAGGAGAAACTAGAGAGGCTACAATAAAAATTGCATTCCTGTCTGTTAAATTTAGCTCAACTCCTATTCGAGTTAGTAAAATAGAGACCAGCTTTGGTGCATAATAACTTAACAAGACAATGAGATGACTGGAGCAGGTGCTGATCATTTGCTTTCTGCTCGAGTTGTTGGAGAGTTTAGTCACACTATACGCCAGAACAGCATAGGTACACAGAATAAAGGGAAACTGCCCACATATTGGCCCTAAACTTATAATTGCCGTTATGAAAAAGTATGGTTCAGGATTAACACAAGCAGCTCTGATCATGGCAGCATAATTACAGAACACATATCTGATGAAAGGCTGACAGTATGGGACACTGTCTGCTATTGATATCACAAAACCTATAACAGCAAAACCAGCAAGCCAGGTTACAAAAATGAAAAGAAATGTTCGTGAATTTGTTACAATGCTGTGGTATCTTAAAGGAAGTCTAATTGCAATAAGTCGGTCTATTGCCATTAATGTCAGAGCCATGCACTCTGTAAAATCACCAAGATGATAAAAGTATGTCCTTGAGATACAAGAGTAATATGAAATGGTTTTGATCTTAGCCAGCAGCACTGAGATCATGGTTGTGCTGCAGGTAGAGGAGAACATTATGTCAACAACAGCTAGATTACAGATTAATATGTACATTGGTTTGTGTAAATGTCTGTTAGTCGAGATGATACACAGATTAATGCCATTCCCAATCAATATGAGCATGTAGGTTATTAAGATGAGGAATCCGAGGAGCTTTTGGTCCTGCAGGTGATCAAATCCAGTGATTATAAAGCTGTCTACTTTTGTTCAAAGTGTAATTAGCCATTTTCAATCAGCCACTTCCCAAAATACAAAAAAAAAATAAAAAAATACAGTTCATACAGATGAAAAAATTTGGTAAATTAGAGTCTCAATGTACTCACATATGCACAGAAAAAAAGCTCCTATGAAGGAAAATGGCAAAAAGATGCAGACAGCATCTGTAACTGCAAGGTGATGAAAACTCTGAAAGTTGAAATATAGTTTTAACAGAAATACAAAAAGAGTTTCATGCATTCGTAAGCATAAAATATATGATGTAATATAAATTCTTGTCCTTTTCTTCTTCAGCTCCTTAATTCCAATCAGAGTACTTTAAAATAGCATATAATAAACCATCTGACATATTCCTCACATCCAGATAAACATATGACTGAAATCCTGCCTTTTATATTTTAATATGTGACAGATACGTCATGGTTTCCTAGCAGCCATGATTGAGTAAACTTGGGACATCAACAATACCAACAATACCATACAATACCATAATGCATTAATCTAATATTTAATTACACATGATTGGGAGATAGGGTAGTTTACATTTATATTTATTCATTTGGCTGACGGTTTTATCCAAAGCGACTTACAATTGAGTTACAGTTTGTCACACAAGGATACATGGGCTATTTTTCAGTAACTACAGGTTAGGTTTTTTTTATGTCTGGGTAGGGAGGATGTTGTCACCATTTTATTTATGTTGTAATTTTATGGAATAACAATTTCTTTATATTTTTATTGAGTCAAGTTGTCACATGTTTATATGTTACATTTTATAGACATTTCCCGAAAACAGTTTGATGCTTTTGTAAAATTAAACTGTTTTAGTGTCCCCATTATAATTCTTAACTTGTACAGTAGATGGAGTTGGGTACTTCTTAACTTGAGGAAATCATTACATTAGAGTAGTGAAATTTTAAATGACCTCTGCCGGACAATGACCAAGTTTGTTTTCTGTTTTTTTATTTTTTTTATGTTAAGTTCTATGTGACCTCTGCCCCCTCTGTGTCTGTTTTCTTGTGAGTACATTGCAAGTCACACTCCACTTGTTTTTTTCCCCTGTTGTTTCACACTAATGAGCTTCGAGACACCAGACTGAAATCTCTCAGGCTTCATATGAACCTCTCCACAGGTTTACCTGAGTGCAAACAGTGCTATTAACAGGGTAATTAACATGTTTCTCATTATACTTTGGAACAGACACTTCATAATTAGGTGATGCAATATATGTTGATTTCCACATCCTCAACACACGCACACACACACACACACACACACACACGCACACACACATTCAAGGGCAGGCTTTTCTTTAGCTAAAGAATTCATACTTACAGAAACTTAAAATAACACAACAGGCACAACATATAATGAATAAACAAGCTGTTTATTAATAAACAGCTGATGACTGTCATTGGTAATAAATGTACACAATTTGAAATATAGCCACAGACCACAGTATATAATTTACTACAATATCTATAATTTACTAAAAAGGCAGGAAACCTGACTTATGCGTAAAATAACATATAATTTCCATACTTTTTGGTGGCGAAGGCCATCCTTCACAGTGTCCAGGTTAGATAGCAAAGAACCTCTCTATGTTTCCAAAATGGAATCTCTTTTTTTGGTAAAAACTGTTAGAGGGAAATGAACTGAGATTGCCTTTTCATCTAAAATGTTTAGAAGATAGGCCATCATGAAGCAGCAGCAGCAGTTTCTCCTTTCTATGGATTAGCTGATGAATGTGATGAAGGCAGCTAATCATATAATCAGTAACATGATTGGTCAGTTGACAAGTCCAGAGAGGCCTGGCATTCATATATCATAATCAGTGGCAAATATAGTTCAGCATGTAACAGGTCGGGTCTTTTTACAGGGTGGTGTGCTTGTATAAGCCTGAGCTTTCCAGGGCCCCATTGAGCCGCTCTTCACGATTTTATGGGTATATCATACTATACATTAATTACGTTGCAGCATTCTCTTCAAATCTTGTGTATTATACATTTTATAAATACAAAATTTGAGTTTAATTTAACAGTGTGAGACTCAGTTTTTTTTAAACCATTGCATGCATGTTAAAATATGTTTTTAGAAATCTAATATGCTTGTAAGTTTGGCCTTTTTGGTTGGATTCAATTGAAAGTCTTAACTATAATGTAGTAGTTGTTGCTATATTTAATGTAACTCAATTTGTGCTTTTCTTTCCAGACAGCATGAATACAGTATTAGTGAGTGAAATTGTCATGAATCTTGATTTCACTGAAAACAGCAATATTTCCATCCCGTCTTATTTCTACATCAGTGGTTTTTCTGGTATGCCTCACATGAGATACTATTATATATTTCTGTTTTTTGTCTACATTATTACTGTGCTTGGAAATTCTTGCCTCATGTTTGTTATCATTATGGATAGAAATCTTCACACTCCTAAGTATTTAGCTGAGAGTACAGCTGCAATCCCTCAGCTACTGGATACATTTTTGTTTGGGAATCAGCTGATCCCGTATGGATTGTACATGTCCAATATGTTCTCTGTTTTGTTATTTCTTTCAATGCAGTCACTAACTCTCACTATTTTGTCTTGACAGATTAGTTGTTATTTCATTACCACTGAGGTATCATATGATTGTGGCCCACAGATCAATGCTTGTTATAATCGTTGCTTCATGGACACTAGCACTGTTACTAACAATCATTGGAGTAAATTTCATGAGCAGACTTTCTTTCTGCAAATTTATTGTCACTGTTAACAGTTTCTACTGTGATCATGGGCCTATATATCATTCTGCTTGTAACAATAATTTCCCAAGTTCTGTCATAGCCAGTTTGTTCCCAGCGATCATCCTTGGGTTTCCAGTATTTGTTATTATCTTTTCATGTATTTTTTATTATCTTTTCATATACATGCATAGCTGTGACATTGTTCAGAATCACAACCCCACAAGACCATCAAAGAGCCACAAAGACATGTTCTGCTCATTTATTATTAGTGGCTATATTTTATGTACCCATCACTCTTACTGTCACGGTTATGGACTTTTGTTTGTGTTCCTGTTCTCCTGCCTTAGTCTTCCTTTGACCTAGTTTTCCTGAGTTGCCCTGATTAATTTGGTTCCACCTGTGTTTATTAATGATCTCATTTGTCATTTAGTACTTAAGTCCTGTGTTCTCCCAGGTTTCTGCTATTTGTTGTTATGTCGATGTGTGCTACCCTTTACTCTTGGATTATTTCTGTGGAGTTCTCATTAAAGACTTTATTTGGATTTCTCCTGCGTCATGCGCTTTTAATAGCACCCTACCATAACAGAATAGCAGACCCTCAAAGTGAGTAATTCTAGCTGCATTTTTCTTTCTTTTTTGTTTTGTTTCTCCCCTCTCCCGGAATGGATATCCCAGCCGTCCAACTCCTGTGCTTGGAGCAACAGGACCATTCGCTGGAGGACCATACCAGGGACTTTGTAGATCTGGCGTGCCTTATACACTTCTCTGACCGCTTGCTCAGTGTATTCTATCACACCAGCCTTAGCGAGTGGTGTAAGGCACGCCTGCCAGCGAAAGGTCCCAAGGAGGATTTCGCCGTTTTCGTGGAGTGGGTGCTGGAGAACTACAGATCTCCATTCACCGTCTGCCCCGCTGAGGAGGATCTCTCCAGACCCACTCCCGAACCAGAGACCAGCCAGCCGTCATCCCGCTGCAAGGAGCAAATGCCTGAGCCCACCGCAGACGGAAAGCCTGAGCTGCGACACGTGAGCCAGCGTGCATACCCGCTACAGAGCCTATCATCGCCCCAGAGCCTGGGCCTCAAGAAATATTTCCATCCCGTCTTATTTCTACATCAGTGGTTTTTCTGGTATGCCTCACATGAGATACTATTATATATTTCTGTTTTTTGTCTACATTATTACTGTGCTTGGAAATTCTTGCCTCATGTTTGTTATCATTATGGATAGAAATCTTCACACTCCTAAGTATTTAGCTGAGAGTACAGCTGCAATCCCTCAGCTACTGGATACATTTTTGTTTGGGAATCAGCTGATCCCGTATGGATTGTACATGTCCAATATGTTCTCTGTTTTGTTATTTCTTTCAATGCAGTCACTAACTCTCACTATTTTGTCTTGACAGATTAGTTGTTATTTCATTACCACTGAGGTATCATATGATTGTGGCCCACAGATCAATGCTTGTTATAATCGTTGCTTCATGGACACTAGCACTGTTACTAACAATCATTGGAGTAAATTTCATGAGCAGACTTTCTTTCTGCAAATTTATTGTCACTGTTAACAGTTTCTACTGTGATCATGGGCCTATATATCATTCTGCTTGTAACAATAATTTCCCAAGTTCTGTCATAGCCAGTTTGTTCCCAGCGATCATCCTTGGGTTTCCAGTATTTGTTATTATCTTTTCATGTATTTTTTATTATCTTTTCATATACATGCATAGCTGTGACATTGTTCAGAATCACAACCCCACAAGACCATCAAAGAGCCACAAAGACATGTTCTGCTCATTTATTATTAGTGGCTATATTTTATGTACCCATCACTCTTACTGTCACGGTTATGGACTTTTGTTTGTGTTCCTGTTCTCCTGCCTTAGTCTTCCTTTGACCTAGTTTTCCTGAGTTGCCCTGATTAATTTGGTTCCACCTGTGTTTATTAATGATCTCATTTGTCATTTAGTACTTAAGTCCTGTGTTCTCCCAGGTTTCTGCTATTTGTTGTTATGTCGATGTGTGCTACCCTTTACTCTTGGATTATTTCTGTGGAGTTCTCATTAAAGACTTTATTTGGATTTCTCCTGCGTCATGCGCTTTTAATAGCACCCTACCATAACAGAATAGCAGACCCTCAAAGTGAGTAATTCTAGCTGCATTTTTCTTTCTTTTTTGTTTTGTTTCTCCCCTCTCCCGGAATGGATATCCCAGCCGTCCAACTCCTGTGCTTGGAGCAACAGGACCATTCGCTGGAGGACCATACCAGGGACTTTGTAGATCTGGCGTGCCTTATACACTTCTCTGACCGCTTGCTCAGTGTATTCTATCACACCAGCCTTAGCGAGTGGTGTAAGGCACGCCTGCCAGCGAAAGGTCCCAAGGAGGATTTCGCCGTTTTCGTGGAGTGGGTGCTGGAGAACTACAGATCACCGTTCACCGTCTGCCCCGCTGAGGAGGATCTCTCCAGACCCACTCCCGAACCAGAGACCAGCCATCCCGCTGCCCGCTGAGGAGGATCTCTCCAGACCCACTCCCGAACCAGAGACCAGCCAGCCGTCATCCAGGAGCAAATGCCTGAGCTGCGACACGTGAGCCAGCGTGCATACCCGCTACAGAGCCTATCATCGCCCCAGAGCCTGGGCCTCAAGACCGGTCTGACCAGGTGCGTGAGCCGGCAACATCGCCCGTCCCAGAGGGAGTACTGGTGGAGATCGAGGGCTTGGAGGGAAGCCCCGCCCACACTCCCACCGCTGAGGGTGAGCTGCAGCCGGCCCCTGGGATGTATTATGAGGAACTAATGGACATTTTCCAAATGGACCTAATAGTCTGGTTTGGGGAGGTAATACCCAGTTCTCCTGTGTCTCCGCTGGTTCCGCCCAGCCCTGAATCTCCTGCGTCTCCGCTGGTTCTGCCCAGCTCCTGTTCTCTGGTGTTCCCTCCCAGCCTCCCTCTCCCGCCTCCTCTTAAACCAGCCAGTTCCTCAGCCCAATCTCCGCTGATGCCTGTCAGTCCCTCAGCTCACCCTCAGTCAGCCTCGGTCGTCTGAGCCTTCAGCTCCGCCTTGGCCCTCCAGATCCTCTGTGTCGCCCTGGCTCTCCGTCTGCTTGGCTCCATCCTGGGCTCCTCTTCTACCAGCTCAGTCTCCATCAGTCGGCTCCCTGGTGTTGTCGGCCCTATCTCCACCATGGCTCCTCCCGCCGTTGACTCCACCGTGGGCCGCTATCCTGGCTGGCCTCTGGAGCTCCATCTGGCTCCTCCTGCTCCGGGCTCCTTCC
>NW_015544227.1:711814-713205 GCF_001515605.1 Sinocyclocheilus anshuiensis | reverse complement strand
CCACGTGAGCCAGCGAGCATACCCACCACCATCGCCCCAATCGCCCCAGAGCCTGGGCCTCAAGACCGGTCTGACCAGGTGCGTGAGCCGGCAACATCGGAGGGAGTACAGGGAGTACTGGTGGAGATCGAGGGCTTGGAGGGAAGCCCCGCCCACACTCCCACCGTTGAGGGTGAGCTGCAACTGGTCACTGGACCACATTATGAGGAACTAATGGACTGTTTCAAGGTGGATTTAATAGACTGGTTTGGGGAGGCATTACCCAGTTCTCCTACGTCTCACAGTTCCTCAGCCCCATCTCCGCTGGGGCCTGTCAGTCCCTTAGCTCACCCTCAGTCAGCGCCATCTGGGCGCTCTGATCCGCCTCGGGAGTTCTAGTCTCCAGCTCCGCCTTGGCGTGAGGATCCCCTGTCTCCGCCTCCAGCCTCCGAGCCCTGGTCTCCACCTCGGTCCTTCGACCCATCGGCTCCGCCTTGGCTCCAAGCTCCCTCGTCTCCACCGTGGCCCGTCATCCCACCAGCTCCACCGGGCTCCCTCATCCCTCCAACTTCGCCTTGGTCAGTTGTCGACCATCCGCCGCCTCGGGACTCCGTCCCTCTGGCTCTGTCAGGCTCCTCCTTCCCTCCGGCTCCGCCTCCATTCTCAGTCGCTCTGGCTCCGCCGCGGTCTTCCGGAGCCCCGCTTCCGCCTCGGTCGCCTGAGCCTTCAGCTCCGCCTTGGCCCTCCAGATCCTCTGTGTCGCCCTGGCTCTCCGTCTGCTTGGCTCCATCCTGGGCTCCTCTTCTACCAGCTCAGTCTCCATCAGTCGTCCCCCTGGTGTTGTCGGCCCTATCTCCACCATGGCTCCTCCTGCCGTCGACTCCACCGTGGGGCGCTATCCTGGCTGGCCTCTGGATCTCCATCTGGCTCCTCCTGCTCCGGGCTCCTCCCTCCATCCACTTTGCCCTGGCCCTATGAACTAAGGTTCCATTGCCTGCCCCACGTCCGCCTCCTGAACCCCCACCCTCCCTCCTCTGTTGGACTGTTTTTGTTGGCGCGAGGACGCGCCGTTTCCAGGGAGGGGGCGAACTGCCACAGTTATGGACTTTTCTTTGTGTTCCTGTTCTCCTGCCTTAGTCTTCCTTTGACCTAGTTTTCCTGAGTTGCCCTGATTAGTTAATTTGGTTCCACCTGTGTTTATGAATTATCTCATTTGTCTATTAGTACTTAAGTCCTGTGTTCTCCCCTGGTTCTTTGTCTGCTATTTGTTGTTGTGTCCATGTGTTGCTATCACGTACTCTTGGATTCCTTCTGTGGATTTATCATTAAAGACTGTTATTTGGATTTCTCCCGCGTCGTGCGCTTTTAATCAGAATCAGAATCAGAATCAGAATGAGCTTTATTGCCAGGTA
>NW_015544227.1:707713-711723 GCF_001515605.1 Sinocyclocheilus anshuiensis | reverse complement strand
ATTATGCAGGAGGGAGATGCAGGGAACAGGGTTTGGGTGTTCTGCAAAGAGAGTTGGAGGTAAATAATTTTGCAGTAACTGTTATGCTGATGTTGTGGTAATGTTTGTGTTTGTTTCTGTATGATATAATTGTTCGTATATCTATTAAAATACTGATATGCTGGTCTATAACTCCTCCCCGAACTTCCCTCTGCCCTGTATCTTGGTCTCTCATTGGCTGTAGGTCATCGCCGATGTAGTTTTCAGTCAGAAATCATTGCACAAAGCGTGATTGTGAATCGCCGACAGCTCCAGATATTTAGCATGCCAAATATTTTGCGGGTGTCGGTGACGTGTCGGCGATTCCCTCAAATCGCGTCTTTAATAATTCACACTGCGTGATTGTCACTCGCGTGAACGAGCACCGATTTGCCTCCGATTTCGGGCATTTGTCGGCGATTTCGCAAAACCTGTCCGTGAGTGAAAAATCGGGCTAAAATCGTGCAGTGTGAACTCGGCATAACAGGCAGCCTTTCGTTTCGTGAATCTGTTATTTGTTAATGGGCAAATCATTTTGGCTGAGTGCTTAGTTTCATAAATTTGTATTTTTATTGAACTTAAATGTTGCATTGTTTGCTTGTCTGTTTCCTACTGTGCAAACTTCTAATGCTTCCTCCAATGCTCAACCCAATAATCTACACATTCATGACAGAGGAGCTCATGGTGTCTGTGAAAAGACTTAAACGAAGATTCATTCCCATCTCATAAATAGACCTCTTTCCCCCAATTTAATAACATTAATATTTGTTCATCAAATTTTATTGTTCAATTAATAATATTTTATATAACTAATATTGGCTTACCTGTTATTGAGAAATGGTCTGTGGGTTAGTGGTGGGTATTTTTCGATGACTTCAGTACAGGGTAACATTGTTAACGCCAGTAGGTGTCAGGAAGCGACTATCCTTATGAGTGAGTTAGTAGGCCATTCATTCAGCCAATTCATTCAATAATGCTGATTTATTCAGGATTGAAACAAGGTTTTAAACAAGGAAATTATTTACACAAATGCATCTTTCCTGTAGCAGCCCAAGCCGTCGTTGGTAGTTCTAAAGTGACATTTTATTAAGTAAGGGATAATGTACATCCAGCTGGTTGTTATCACAGAATAACCCCCGACAGGTTGATCAGCACACGAAGCAGAGGGGTCTAGTATCACCCTGAAGGGGGTTATTCTGCGATAACAATGTACATTATTGTACGTTATCCCGCTTATTAATCAATGTACATTATCCCGCTTATTACACGACTACTTGCCACATAGGTAAATAATTAGACACGAAATATTGATTTGAGTTGAAATATTTGAACGCAAAGCTTCAGTGAACACAGCAGTTTTGAGCAAGTTGTAGCTCTCAGAACATTTCCAGCTTACAAATTGTAATTACGAGTTCTACAAGCATGTGAACTCTTTGGCGTTGATAGTGTTAACATAGAAACACATCATTCGGAGTCCGAGTAGAAAGTCACGTGTTGTCATCTCGGAATTACTGTAATTACGACATGGCATAAATGCAGCTAAAAGTTCTAGCATTGTGCTTCCTAGTGTTATTGCTGTCTGTACTATAAGGTAGTGGTGGCGAGATGAAGCTTTGAAGCTTTACAGCCAGATGTGTTGAAAATCGATTCATTTCTCGAGGCTTCGAATGCACCCTAGGGACATCTGCTGGTCAATGCAAATAAGGTGCAGGAAAAAAATGGTCACGAGTGTGACAGCACCAAAATGTTTGCTATATGGTTCAAAATGTCTTGATACATTAACATATCCACACACATAAACACATATAAAATGAATGAATGAATGAATGAATAAATAAATAAAATAAGCAAGTTTTTTGAAGTTTTTATGCTTGTTGTTTCATAGTTTCATATTTTTGTAACTAGGCAGTGTTTTTGTTGAACAGAGGAATTTATGTAGTTATTTAAACTGGATAAAATAAGGTGAAGGTGATTAATGTGGACTAGACAGAGGACAGTGGAAGTAGAAGTAAAAAAATACAATAAAATTTATTCCACTGTCTTCAGGCTGAGTCGATTATGCCAAAAGTGAACCTCATCTCGAAGCACTGCAATCAAATGAGGCTTCGGACGTCACCAGTGGTGTTATGGTGATATGGAGCTCCGGCTGGAGGTACCTGACGTCCTCGACACAAGCGTCGAAGCCTCGGTATCAGGCATATCCTCACTACTATCAGGAATTTTCTGAATGGACGTTTCAGTGGATTAAAAAGGTAAGAATAAAACAATCTCTTCTTCATTCCAGTTTGTGAGTTTTGCGTCACCATTTGACATTTTTCCTCAAGCGCAGAAACGGCTGTTTACACAATGCGGTGTGTTTCCGTGACTGTATTCGACGCTAACCCCGCTTTTAAATTACAAATGCCCTTTTACCCGAGGTTAAAAGTGGGGTTTAGATTGACGATAACACACACATCAACATATATGCCACCTTTTTTTTTGGAGGGCATGATCTCAAAATTAAAGGTGAACGAAGAAGACATAATGCCAGCAGGGGTCACTCATACATCATTAAATAACTAATAAATTGCTGAAATACATAATACATGGACCAGTTTTGATAGTGTATTGATTATGTTGTGACGTGATATTATTCAAAATCACAACCTTGGTGGAGGAACATAAACAAATGTTCAGAAACATCAGATAAATGCCAAGACCATGGGCGTCGCTAGGCCATTTTTAGGGGGGATATAGCCCCCTAAAATGACTACTCAGCCCCCCTAAAATTTTGCGATTAACTCCATAAACTGTACACAAATTTGTGATTGCCTCAGTCCCCTTTAAATTTCATATGAAAACGGCGGCAGACTTCGATCGGCCCCTCCCCTTCTTTCAGCACGTTCTTTTTCAATCAGCAGACCGCAGCAGCGACGCAGAGCGAGAAACAGAGGACAAGGTGTGTGTTTAACGGTAGATAGTTACCCCCTAAAATTTTGCGATTAGCTCCATAAACTGTACACGAATTTGTGATCGCCTCAGTCCCCTTTAAATTTCATATGAAAACGGCGGCAGACTTCGATCGGCTCCTCCCCTTCTTTCAGCACGTTCTTTTTCAATCAGCAGACCGCAGCAGCGACGCAGAGCGAGAAACAGAGGACAAGGTGTGTGTTTAACGGTAGATAGTTATAATATCTGCATCTGTGCAGTTCTGTTCTTTGTCATAAATACAGTTTACAAAATATCAATCGGTTCGCCATCTACTGTAGCCTAAGTTTTCGCTGCGTGCACCCCTCATCACACCACACAGCTGTTTCCTCCAGTGAAAATGAAGCACATATGAACGCATACTTTATAAAACGGTCATGTTGCCATTTGATTTGAAAATCTAACTTTCAATGCAATACATTTTCCAGTGCATGTGGCAAAGAGGTTTGCATACTTGAGCTAAGGAAAGAGGGTTGTACTAGAAATGCAAACAGTAAAATGTGTGTGTACAGTAAACAGGTGTGTGTGTGTGTGAGATCATGAAGACTTGTATTTGGCTTATTCAGTTATATGTTATACCTATGCAATACAGTGGAATACTGCACTTTTTAGTATATAAATTTAGCATACCAACCCTATTAGTCAAACATTTTTTGTTATATATATATATATTATATACCCTCATTGGGGGCTGAGCCCCCCTAAAATGAAAATCCTAGAATCGCCCCTGCTGCTGACATAAAAAACAACCGGCGGCAATCGTGGATTTGGCAACACTGGTCCGCAAACTACGTTTCATATAACTCCTCCCCGAACTTCCCGCTGCCCTGTATCTTTGGTCTCTCATTGGCTGTATGTCATCACCGATGTAGTTTTCAGTCAGAAATCATTGCACACAGCGTGATTGTAAATCGCCGACAGCTCCAGATATTTAGCATGCCAAATATTTCACGGGCGTCGGCGACGTGTCGGCGATTCCCTCAGATCGCGTCTTTGATAATTCACACTGCATGATTGTCACTCGC
>NW_015544227.1:701522-707319 GCF_001515605.1 Sinocyclocheilus anshuiensis | reverse complement strand
CCCAATTTGGACATTTTCACTTAGGGGTGTACTCACTTTTGTGGCCAGCGGTTTAGACATTAATGGCTGTGTGTTGAGTTATTTTGAGGGGACAGCAAATTTACACTGTTATACAAGCTGTACACTCACTACTTTACATTGTAGCAAAGTGTCATTTCTTCAGTGTTGTCACATGAAAAGATATAATAAAATATTTACAAAAATGTGAGGGGTGTACTCACTTCTGTGAGATACTATGTATATGTATATATATATATATATATATATACAGTATATATATATTATACCCTCATTGGGGGCTGAGCCCCCCTAAAATGAAAATCCTAGAATCGCCCCTGGCCAAGACAACTGCCAGACTCTAGTGGGACAGGAAGGGAGACCTTCTGCACCCACGACCACCTAAGAGAGAACTTCTCATTGGACTACGAGTTGACACTAACTGCCAAACCCAATCCTAAGGTTTAGGAAAGAACTGCCATAAATTCCTGAGGATGCAGCAGTGGCCAAAACAAAGAAAGACCACAAAGAGCTATCCAAATCCATTCATACAGTATGTTTGGAGACCTTCAATGGACATAAACTGCAATTCATTCACTTCACCCTCAGACAAAGTACAGTTTATGATAATGGCTATTGACTTAACACAACAGTTCATGGGAGCAGGCCTATTAACATATTACGGAATGAACAAATGATAGCTCAACTGTATTCTATCATGTTTGGACACTGTTTGCTCCCCATGATGCTGGTAATAATTTGAAAGAGGTTTGGTAAAGAAATATTGCATGGGTAAAATATTAAAGACACTGTTTAACTTTTGTTCTCTACTATAGTACAAAAAATAAACGTGTCATTCAAGCAAACCCAGGTGAAAAAGACGTAGTATTAAATGTATTAAAAATATACTTGAAATTCAAGTAGTATGTTTATAATACATTTGTATTCCCAACATGCTTATTTGAAGTGCAATAAAAATATATATACACTTAAATTGCACTAAATATACTTAAAGTGGTTCCATTTTAACACAATTTCAATATATTAAATATATTACAAATAGATTAAAATCCAACTTAAACATATCTTGAAATACACTTAATATACTTAAAGTTGTTTCAAAATAATAAATTTAATATGCACTTAGTATAGTATAATTCAAATATAGTAAGTATGTCTGAAAAAGCACAATTTAAATATATTTCTTTTTCACCTGGGAAGCAAAGTACTATGAAATTGAATAAAGTCTGTGCGAGTCACATGTGCGCGTCAGTACCCGACAGAATGGAATATGAATATATAGAGCAGCATGATGTCAGGGTCAGTGAGTGTTTGACCCATTTAACATTCTGATAGCTGTTGGATAGATACTGTTTTGCAATCTATATGTCCTGCAATTTACACTCCTGTACCTCTTGCCAGAGGGCAGAAGTGTGAACAGTTTGTGTTGGGGGTGGGTCTTTACAGATCTTCTTTATGCACCAAGAGCTTGTAATACTCCAAAGAGAGGAAAAATTGAAATTGCATCATATGACCCCTTTAACAATCGAACTGGCTCTTCTGTGGACTCTGCAATTGGAAATGCTCTGCATGGAAGGTAGTGATGTTCTGATGATCCTCTCAGCATTCTTTAACACTCTCTGCAGGTGCTTACAGTCCATTTCTGTGGTGCTATCATACCACACTGTGATACGGCTGGTTAAGATGCTGTCAATGATGGTGCTGTAAAAGCTGTAAAAAAGGATCTTTGGTGACATGCCGAATTTCCTCAGCCTTCTGAGAAAGTACAGCCGCTGTTGTGCTTTCTTGACCAGCTGGTTGGTGTTATGTGGTGTTAAGTGAGGTCATCACTAATGTAGACACCCAGGAATTTGAAGCAACTCACCCTCTCCACCTCAAGCCCATGGAGGATCAGTGGCCAATGAGTTTTCCTCTCCTTCCTCATGTCTACAATCACCTCCTTGTCAGCGAACCTCAGGATGATGTTATCCTTATGAGAGGAGTGATGGAAATTATTATTATAGCCGGATTTATAACCTCTACACATATTTTGTAACCGTTATATATATTATGGGATCAATAAACAATATATTCAATAGTTTCTCTATGCAGTCAAATGTGAACAGTGTGTAGAGCATAGGGCTAAGAACACATCCTTGTGGTGTACCAGTGTTCATCACAATGCTGTTTGATATAATATTTCCAGTTCAGACAGACTGTGGCCTGCCAGTGAAAAAAATCTAACAGCCAATCAGAGTGTAGAGTTCAGTCCAAGTTGTAACAGTTTCTCAGTAAGCTTATGGGGGATAACTGTATTGAAGGTGGAACTGTAGGCAATGAAAAGCATCCTGGTATAGGTGTCCTTGATTTCCAGATGTGAAAGGATTATGTAAAGAGCTGCAGAGATGGTGTCCGAGGTGGATCTGTTCGGTCAGTAGGCATACTGTAAGGGATCCAGCGTTTCCGGTATGCTGCTCTGAATGTGGTCCAGTACCACTCTCTCAAAACATTTCAGGATGATTGGAGTGAGTGCAATTGGTCTGTACTCACTCAGGCAGGTTACTGTGTTCTTTTTGGAAACTGTGATAAAGTAGAGACAGTGGCCTGTTAAAGGGACAGGTTAAAAATAGAGGTGAGAACACCAGCCAGCTCCGTGGCACATGCCCTGAGGGCCCACCCTGGGATATTATCTGGGCCTATTGCCTTCAGTTCTTGCATCAGCAGTAGAATAAAAGCTGTCAATCTTCTCCCTGTACTGCCTTTTAGCCTTCTTGATGATCTTCCTCAGTTTGTATTTTGCTACTGTATACTCCTCTTTATTAGATGATCTAAATGCAATCGAGCTTGGAGCATGTGACACACCTGACTATTCATCCAATGCTTTTGGTTTGGAATCTTTCTGACTTGTATTGTGGGCACAATGTTGTCAATGCAAGTTCTGATGTACCCAGTCGCACATTCTGCATATTCCTGTATGTTGATGGAGGAATCATCCAATGTGGCTGTAGCTTTAAACACCTCCCAGTCTGTCTGAGCAAAACAATCCTTGATTATACACTCAGTTTCCAGAGACCAGAGTTTGACTTGTTTAACAGTTGGGCTAGTTTGCTTAAAGATGGGCGTACACGGTGCGAGTTCGGACACTTGGGAGGTCATGAGCCATTGCACACATTATGAGTCAGTTAACCTGATAATCGTGTCAAAGCAGGTGACTGTACTGCGCTGCAAGCCGGTGGCAATCGCATGAGCTTTCGTGCTAAACATGGAGATATGGAGCTTTTCAACGTTGCTGCTATAGAGCTTCGGATAGTAAAAGAAAGAAAATTAAATGATGAGTGTGCAAATCATTTGGTGAATTGCAGAGACAGGCCTTGTCCTATGGGGGAGTTAAAATAAAAGAGGCATTTATATTAGAATCCACTCACCGCTCACAAAGCTGGAGTTTTGTCCAGTGCTGAATTCTGCATGCTTTCGGATCATATTAGTGTAGACGGGATATAAAAAAGAGATTCATTGTGCAGTGTAGAGAGCTTCATTGATTATAATGTAACTTTGTGAGATTGCAATGAACTAAGATGAGTGACAGTTTTTTAGTGATTATAAAGGGAGTGCTCTTTGCGCCATGGCAATGAATAACACAAAATATAGTCTATGTGAAAATAGATGTGCATTATAGCTAGAGCACCCTCACTCATTTCAGAAGCACCTTCAGTGGAGCACATTCAGCAGAGAACAGCATTGCCATTCCTTTCAACAAAAGCAACTAGAGAAATTTTTGAGAATGTGTGTGTTGGTGTATCCGCACGATATGGGTTCACCTAGTAGCCACTGAGCTATAATAATATACATAGATCTAGAGTATGTGATGTGGATGTATTTAATTTGTTAATATGAGAGCCTATAGAGCATATACACTGGTCAAAATCGGGCCGACTCCCTGAATTTTTTAAGCATGTTTAAAAATGATCAGGAGCTCGGGGGTATAGCTCTGTGGGTTTACTGTTGGTTATTACTGGATATATCACCAGTATAAACACTTGGACTGTTCACAATTTGTATGACTCTGCTTGTCTCTGCACATTCTAAGATCCAGCATTTCTAGCACAATGGCGGAGGAAAACCCCCATAATTTTCAAAATACTATACTGTTATTGTGTCATAAAATGTTTACCCCATATTAAATGTGATCCCTCACCACTAAAACAACAGATGCCTCCATACTTTTTGTAGGTTAAGGGCTCCCTTCACAACTGTAGTTTTGCGCATTCCTCGTGGATTAGTCAGTGTGTCTGATTCTGATGTACCCGGTTATGCTAGATCTGTGCTATGAATGGTCAACTGACAAGTCTGGAGAGGCCTGCCATTCGTATCTTTAGGATATATAGTTCAGGTCTGGGGAAGTCTTATTACAGTGCAGTTTCTGTAATAGCTTGAGCAAAATGTTTTATAGTCATATCTTTCTTTCTGTGAGTACACCTTAGCTACTGAATTTGCAGAATTTATTATACAAAATCTTGCATATTATATACAAAATTTTTGTTTAATAGGGCAATGGAAGTTTTTAAGGTGCATGTTAAAATATAATTGTGTTTTTAGAGCTTGAAATGCCTAATATGTTTATATATATAAAATTGCTTAATTATTAGGCATCTTACTGTAGTCTTAATATCTATCTGAGAGTCAATTGTTGGAATATTTGTTTTAGAGGAAAATATAATGAAACCATGTTTACCATGTTTAATAACATACTGCTTTTCTGCCCAGACAGGAGGATCAGTGAGTGAACTCGCCATGAATCTTGATTTCACTGAAAACAGCAATATTTCCATTTCTACATCACTGGTTTTTCTGGTATACCTCACATGACATACTATTATATATTTGTCACGGGCAGGGTGTTCCAGAGACCAGGCAGGAAGACGTAGCTGGTGATGTTAGCGACCAACAGGAACAGTCTGGTATGGTCCTCGAGAGTCCTGCCTTCCTGCTCCAGCAGGAGGAGGAGGAATTTGGGGCGCGTGAAGGGATCCATGGGGTAAACACTACGGAAAGAAAAACACTGAGGAAAAAAACGGAAAACAAACGGAGGGGAGACCACGGAAGTTAAACTGTTTTTGGGTCGGTTATTCTGTCACGGGCAGGGTGTACTAGAGACCGGGCAGGAAGACGAAGATGACGAATAAATGGATATTTAATGATATGACAACAGGAGATCCAGACAGGGTAGACATCAACACACAGGGTAACATTCACAATAACCGACCAACTCAAATACAAGAGACAGGAACTGATAAAGGGCTGATAACGAGGGGCAGACAGGTGAGCACAATGAGGTGATTAACTAATAATGAGAACAGGAACAACCAAATAAGGTCGGCTCTGGCGACCGAGGCGGAGGCGGAGATCCAGAGATCCGCGGCAGAGCCGGAGCGACTGAGGACCAAGGTGGCGCTCGCGGGAGGAAGGAGCCCAACGGAGCCGGTAGGACAGAGCGACAAGGCGCAGCCAGAGGAGAGGAGTCCAGAGGCGATGGCGGGTCGACGCCCGACCAAGGCGGAGCCAGAGTCACGAGGGAGCCCGGTGGAGCTGATGGATCGATGGGTGACGGTGGAGGCGAGGGAGCTAGGAACCGAGGTGGAGCCACTGGGTCTACGGACCGAGGCAGAGTCCGGGCCTCGGAGGCTGGAGGCGGAGGCGAGGGAGACTCCGACCATGTTGACGCTGGAGGAGGCCGGAGCGAGAGCTCTTGGGCTGGAGCCCTTCCTGGGCGGGACTGGGGATCAGGAGCACTTCCTGGGCT
>NW_015544227.1:694939-701512 GCF_001515605.1 Sinocyclocheilus anshuiensis | reverse complement strand
GTGGAGGCAGGCAGGACGACGAGGACGACAAGGATTCCAATAATGACTTTTAATGTAGACACAACCAGGCAGATACAGGAAGGAGAGACACACACACTCAGGGTAACATTCACAATAACCAACAATTCGAATACAAGAGACAGGAACAGATATAGGGCAGATAACGAGGGGCAGACAGGTGAGCACAATGAGGTGATTAACTAATAACGAGAACAGGAACAACCAAATAAGGACACAGAGGGAGAAACCACAATCCACAGTCCACAGGGGTGTGACAATATTCTTGCTTTTTGTCTACATTATTTCTTTGCTTGGAAACTCTTTGCTTGAAAAATGTTTGTTATTATTATTATAGACCGAAATCTTCACACTCCTAAATACATTGCTGTCTTTAATTTATCACTGACAGACATTTGTGAGAGTACTGCTGTGATCCCTCAGCTACTGGATACGTTTTTGTTTGGGAATCAGTTGATACCTTATGGGTTGTGCATGTCCAATATGTTCTCCAATATAATATAAATCTCCAAGTAATGCTTTTGTACAGCGAGAATAACTGGAAGCGAATAACATCGGAAACCTTGCACATTCAGGTTACATATGGCCGCACACACTCTTACATTAGAAATAAGGTGGATAGACCTTAATGAAGTTACAGTGACGATTGGCACACTGGCGGTTCATGTACACTCACATGTTTGTTTAAGTGTGTTTTTGGGAAACACATAGTAATGTAATGTAGGCCTAACAAATATTTGTAACTTTTCTTGTAGAGCATGTTCTTAAGAGCTACGATCCATTGTTACGGGAAAATGTGGCCCAGGCAAGTCCTTTAGCTGATTATTTTTGTGTGTATAAAAGGGCTTTCTTTTGCATGTTCTTTCACTTGGCCGTGGTCTCCATCCTCACTATTGGTGCATTTGTCTGTTCACATAACTGTTCATTTACAAGAGCCGTCCGATAATGAAGTGAATGATTATTAGCATTGCATTCATGCCTTTAGCTATTAAACAATAATGAATGGTAAAAACTATAGGAACAATAAAATAATACAAAGAGTGGGTCACAAAACAAACCAGGACACTGTGATTTCTTCTGATGGCTCTGATTGCCAAAACAAGCTTTTGGGATGTTTTACGCAGAGATCAAGGAAACTCTTCAACTGCTAGTATTAGCAGTGTTTCCAAAACCCTGCTATTAAAAAAAACCAGCTGTAAAGGATAATATTTCTGTTTCTTTTAAGAGGTATTAGAAGATTTAGCCTTAGTTGTTATGGAGCAACAAATAGGTTTCAGTTTTTCCTCTCTGTGGATTAGTACCAGTGCCAGTTCAGTTCCGTGATTGGTCAGCTGACAAGTCCAGTGAGGCCTGGAGTTTGTAGTAATCGATCAACTGAAGGATATATAGTTCAATATGTAACAGGACAGGGAAAGTCTTTTTTACAGTGCTGTCTGTTGTATACATCAGACCCACTGTTCACCTTTCTGTGAGTACAAGTATTTAAAGATGCACTATAACCTTAATGATTACTATTATTACTAGTATTATAACTGCTTTATATGAAACTGATTAGAACATTTTCTTTCTCTATGTCAACATATCTTTCTTGTCTTGTGAAATTGGTTGTAATTTCAAGTGATTTCTTACCACAATAAATAAATACACTTATTTTCTGCCTAGACAGGATGAATGGAGGATCAGTGAATGAACTAACCATGAATCTTGATTTCACTGAAAACAGGAATATTTCTATTCCATCTTACTTCTACATCACTGGTTTGTCTGGTATGCTTCACATGAGGTACTATTACATTTGTCTGTTTTTTGTCTATTTTATCTCTTTGCTTGGAAACTCCTGCCTCATGTTTGTTATCATTATGGACCGAAATCTTCACACTCCTAAATATATCTCTGTCTTTAATTTATCACTGACAGACATTTGTGAGAGTACTGCTGTGATCCCTCAGCTACTGGATACATTTTTGTTTGGGAATCAGTTGATACCTTATGGGTTGTGCATGTCCAATATGTTCTCCAATATGTTATTTTTTACAGAGCAGTCACTAACTCTCACTGTTCTTTCTTATGACAGATCAGTTGCTATTTCATTACTACTGAGGTATCATATGATTGTGACCCACAGATCAATGCTTGTTATAATTGGTGCTTCATGGACACTAGCACTGTTGCTAACAATGATCGGAGCAATTTTTATGAGCAGACTTTCTTTCTGCAAAGTTATTGTCACTGTTAACAGTTTCTACTGTGATCATGGGCCTATATATCGTTCTGCTTGTAACAATAATTTTCCAAGTTCTGTGATAGCCAGTTTGTTCCCAGCGATCATCCTTGGGTTTCCAGTATTTTTTATTATCTTTTCATTAAATGATTTTAGCAAATGGCTGCAATATAACAAAGAGTGAAAAATTGAAGGGGGTCTGAATACTTTCCGTACCCACTGTATATGCATAGCTGTAACATTGTTCAGAATCACAACCCCACAAGACCGTCAAAGAGCCACAAAGACATGTACTGCTCATTTAATATTAGTGGCTATATTTTATGTGCCCATAACCTTTACATATGCTCTTTCGTCAGTTATAAATGCTAACACAAGGATTTTTAATCTATCTCTGACCACTGTGCTTCCTCCAATGCTTAACCCGATAATCTACACATTCATGACAGAGGAGTTCATGGTGTCTGTGAAAAGACTTCTTAAAAGACAAATCACGTTTCTGTCTTGGAAATAAACTTATTTTTTACCCCAAGTTAAATAACATTATTTTTCAGTGTTGTTTTGTTCATATATCTTCATGATATTTAGAATAATGAATGTTTCGAGATTATATGTTATGAAGTGCAAACAGAAGTTAAAACAGTCATATAAATGCATAACAGAATAAATGCGGTATAAGTCAGTCTTTTATTATACTTTACAATATCAACATCCCATATTAAAGTGTGTTATTTCATTAGTTCATCTTATATCTTTTTCATGTGAGTTAAAAAAAATCTGGATGTCTTGTCAATTTGTGTGGGTAGTTCTTGTTGCAGAACGTATGTGCATAAAAACTCTGGACAAAATTTAAAATGCTAGAGTTATTATTATTATTATTATTATTATTTAATGGGTCCCATAAAAACAGTGTGTATGTGGTTTGAAACAACTTTTTTTTTAAACGATATGGTCTATGGTGAGTTTTTGCCCCCCAGAACCCCCTTTTCACAGCTGAATGAGTTTACATCCCAGACCCATAACGCTAGGATGGGCAGTGTTTTTCATAAACATTTTTTGTTACACTAATTTAAAGTCTCTTCACATCCTGATTGCAATCAATAATTAAAGTGTTCTAAATTATATTTTAAAAAAAAATCTTCTGTGGAAGTCTTAGGACCACAAAATGTTCATCCAATCATTACATTCAGTTCAAATAAATTATATGGTGGCCTGCCTGTCTATTGGGCATGGCTACTGTAGCAGGCTGAGCCAGGTGGGTGTTTAGCTGGTGTGGAAAAGAAAATTAATATTCCATTACAGAAGTGCCAAAATTTGAAGACTTGCCAAAATACACAAAGATGTTGTGTTAAATTACTGGGGTCACACTTCAGAGCCCCAGATACGTCTGACACTCCCCTGGACATACGGGTATAAAAGGAGGCTGTTGTGCTCCACTCATTCAGGTTTGTGCTGAGGAGCTTCCTGGCCATTTTCAGCAGTTCAGAGTTGTTGCGTTGTGTAAAATGACTGACAATAGAGGTCCTAACTAAATGCCGCAACCAACTGAGATGTGTTATGGCTGTGTAAGTGCAGACAGGCTGTCACGTGCCAGGTAGCGGATAAACTCAAGCCATGTCATAACCATCCCAACGCCCAGAGTAAGTGACCTAAATCCCTCTAAGGGAGTTGTCCTCACCATGGGATAAGGCACTTCAGATTTATCTATCCTTTTCTGTTTTTTTTTTTAACTTGCTGCTAAGCAGGCCTGCTTGTTTAGATTGAGAATGTGCTCTCTTTCTTTGCAGAGAAAAGAAACACTAGGGAGACCACATCTTACCTGGAGGGGAGGTTAATATGTGGAAAAAACATCCAATAGACTCACCTAATGAGAAATACTAGATAGGGAAAGGCCCATGTGGTGAGCTCTACCTAATAAGTGAGAGACTGCCAGCCACAGTGACTGGTGACTGAGCGAGGCTCTGTCCAGGGGAAGACACAGTTTTCACCAAAGGGAAAGTGAACAGTGGAAAATACTGTTAGAGCCATAACAATATTAAGAATTTTGTAATATTTTTTCCTTATATTAAGAATGATTGTTTTTCGATAAATGTGTATTTTGTGTTATCACGTGACTTTGACTAGTTTTATACATAACGTATGCGTAAGAAACTTTGAAGAAGAATACGGAAGGAAGGGATGGAACTAGACAGTCTTTTGACCGTGAAAAATTCATGTTTTTAGAAATAGAATAAGTGTAAAGAAGTAACCAAAATACATGGGCTCACCTGAAAAGGGGAATTTTTCAGGTCACAGGGGTGTCCTAGGGTTTGCCAATATGGCAAACTCACCTGGATGAAAGAGCGTCTCAGGGAGAGGAACAGCGCAAGTGCTACACCCAGCTAGTTACCCAAGTTGTACCTGTTATTAACCAAGATTCGGGACAAAACCAGCTCTACCCTGAGATTGTTGAATCTCACAAAGGTGTTCGGTGTAGCCCAGCCCGCAGCTCTACATATATCTGCCAACAAGGCATTATTTGCTAAAGCCAAGGAGGCTGCAACACCCATGGTGGAGTGAGCCCTCACTCCCAGGGGACATGGTATACCTTGGGCTTGATAAGCCAACAGAACGGCATCCACAATCCAGTGGGCCATTCTCTGTTTGGAGACAGCCTTCCCCTTCTTCTGTCCTCCAAAGCAGACAAAAAGCTGGTCAGATATCCTAAAGCTCTGTGTACTGTTCAAGTGTATGTCATGAGGCATCACTTGCAAATTCACCACTTGATCCCTGAAGGAAGAAAAATCAAGTCAATTAAAGTTACCTTTATTTATATAATGCTTTAAACAACACCGATTGTGTTAAAGCAGCTTTATAGTGTTAAACAGGAAAAACGCTTGCTGATAATGCAACAGGACAGAAGAAAACAGTCAGTTTATCAGTTAAAGTCAGTTCATTGATGTGTCCACAACTAAGCATGCCAAAGGCAACAGTGGCAAGGAACCAAAACTCCATCTATGACAGAAATGCGAGAAAAAAACCTTGTGAGAAACCAGGCTCAGTCAGGGGCATGGGCGTAGCTTGTGGGGGGGCCAGGGGGGCCTGGCTCCCCGATAGCAATTTAAGAATTTTACTAAATATTTATTTATAAAGTTTTTTCTATGAAGTAAAATTGCATATAATGCAGTTAATAATACATGTAAAAGTGAATACGTAAAAGTTAATACATTTTAAATTGTTATTGTAAGTAAATTAATAAATCAAAACAAACTTAACGTCTCCCTCAATCTCATTTGCATAAGAATTGTCACGTGACGAATCTGCATTTTGGTGGATAATAGACTTAACGGTAATGCTTGCCTGTTGTGTGGAATAAAATGATGTTCCGCGTTTTTAACAACATACACGAACTGCAGAGAAATCTGGAGACAACGAAAAACTCTGATGAAGATATTAATGCCATGCTTGATGATTCCGGACCCGGACAATCGGATAAAGGTGTGATTTGCTTAATAAAAGCCTCCTTTGAGATCGTTTTGACAGACATGTTTTGTCACAATGAGGAGTCTCGAGATCCAAGTACGAGTGCAATGAGGTTTATTGAGAAACAATAACCAGAAAGAACAGCTTAACACACACACACACCCACATGACAAGACGCAAAAGGACCGCACGGACCCATGAACCGTGACAGTACCCCTCCCCCTAGGAATGCCTCCTGACATTCCCAGGAAGACTTACCTGACGATTAAATTCATCGATAAGAGAGTGGTCCAGTATGTCCCTAGCAGGTACCCAACTTCTCTCCTCCGGACCGTAACCCTCCCAGTCCACCAAGTACTGAAATCCTCGTCCCCTCCGCCTTGAGTCCAGAATATGTTTTACCGAATAGGCTGGTTCCCCGTCTATGAGACGCGGCGGGGGAGGAACCGGGACAGGCGGATGTACCCTAAACTACACTCAAATGGAGATAGACCCGTAGCTGAGACTGGTAACGATTTATGTGCGTACTCAACCCATGAGAGTTGCTGGCTCCACGAGGAGGGGTTCTGAGAAGCCAAACATCGCAACATTCGTTCTAAATCTTGGTTGGCCCTCTCCGTCTGACCATTACTCTGGGGATGAAACCCAGAAGAAAGACTGACCGTCGCCCCCAACAATCTACAAAACTCTCTCCAAAATTTGGATACAAACTGAGGCCCCCTGTCAGAGACCACGTCTATCGGGAGGCCATGAATGCGAAGAACGTGGTCGATAACAGCAACTGCTGTTTCTCTGGCAGACGGTAATTTAGGCAGAGGAATGAAATGAGTTGCCTTCGAGAACCGGTCCACCACGGTCAAAACCACCGTGTT
>NW_015544227.1:691455-694929 GCF_001515605.1 Sinocyclocheilus anshuiensis | reverse complement strand
AGGACCGCGCCAACCCCCACCTCTGATGCGTAAACCTCCACCACAAACTGCCGGGACGAATCAGGGGCAACAAGGATGGGAGCTGAAACGAAGCAGCTTCTGAGTTTGGAAAATGCAGCATCCGCTGCACTGGACCACCTGAAAGCAGTCTTGGTGGAGGTTAAGGCAGTTAAAGGGGCTGGCTGAAATTGTGAATAAAACGCCGGTAAAAATTGGCAAAGCCCAGAAACCTCTGCAGGGCCTTGTGGGAATCTGGGGTTGGCCAATTCACCACAGCCTGAACCTTGTCGGAATCCATGCGCACCCCCTCGGCCGAGACGATGTATCCCAAAAAAGGAACAGACTGCATGAAAAATGCATTTCTCCGCTTTGACAAAAAGCCCATTCTCCAACAACCTCTGAAGCACTCGCCTGACGTGCTGAACATGTTCCTGGAGAGAATGAGAAAAAATCAGTATGTCATCCAGGTAGACATAGATGAACTGATCTACCATGTCTCTCAGCACATCGTTGACGAGTGCTTGGAATACCGCGGGGGCGTTAGAAAGGCCGAAAGGAAGAACAAGATATTCAAAGTGCCCCCTGGGGGTATTAAAAGCGGTTTTCCATTCATCCCCCTCTCTTATGCGAACCAAATGATAAGCGTTACGGAGATCCAATTTCGTGAAAAATGACGCCCCCTGCAAACGCTCGAAAGCCGACGACATCAACGGTAGAGGATAAGTATTCTTCACCGTTATGTCGTTCAACCCTCGATAGTCAATACAGGGGCGAAGAGAGCCGTCCTTCTATTTCACGAAAAAGAAATCCGCACCTGCTGGAGAAGAGGGGCGGATGATCTTGGTTGTTAGAGAATCAGAAATATATTTCTCCATGGCCTCCCTCTCCGGGGTGGAAAGCGAATACAATTTGCCCTTAGGCGGAGACGTACCTGGTAATAAGTCTATAGCACAGTCATAGGGACGATGCGGAGGTAGAGTAGCAGCCCGAGACTTACTGAACACTCCCTTCAGGTTGAGGTACTCACATGGCACGTTAGACAGGTCAGCGCGATCCTCCTGAAACACATAACAAGACACAGGAGAACATGCGGACAACAAACAGGAAGCATGACAATATTCGCTCCAAGCCAAAATGGCAGCCTTTCCCCAGTTTATGTGAGGATTATGGAGCACTAGCCAGGGATGCCCCAGAACCACAGGAGCAGCGGGAGTGTCGGTGAGAAGAAATTCGATGTTCTCCGAGTGTTGTCCAGAGGTGATTAGTCTTAACGAGACAGTGGCGTGCGTGATGGAGGGTAAGGGCTGACCATTCAGCGCCACCACAGAAACGGGCTGAGAGAGCACGGGCCGAGACGATGTATCCCAAAAAAGGAACAGACTGTGCATGAAAAACGCATTTCTCCGCCTTGACAAAAAGCCCATTCTCTAACAACCTCTGAAGCACTCGCCTGACGTGCTGAACATGTTCCTGGAGAGAATGAGAAAAAATCAGTATGTCATCCAGGTAGACATAGATGAACTGATCTACCATGTCTCTCAGCACATCGTTGACGAGTGCTTGGAATACCGCGGGGGCGTTAGAAAGGCCGAAAGGAAGAACAAGATATTCAAAGTGCCCCCTGGGGGTATTAAAAGCGGTTTTCCATTCATCCCCCTCTCTTATGCGAACCAAATGATAAGCGTTACGGAGATCCAATTTCGTGAAAAATGACGCCCCCTGCAAACGCTCGAAAGCCGACGACATCAACGGTAGAGGATAAGTATTCTTCACCGTTATGTCGTTCAACCCTCGATAGTCAATACAGGGGCGAAGAGAGCCGTCCTTCTATTTCACGAAAAAGAAATCCGCACCTGCTGGAGAAGAGGGGCGGATGATCTTGGTTGTTAGAGAATCAGAAATATATTTCTCCATGGCCTCCCTCTCCGGGGTGGAAAGCGAATACAATTTGCCCTTAGGCGGAGACGTACCTGGTAATAAGTCTATAGCACAGTCATAGGGACGATGCGGAGGTAGAGTAGCAGCCCGAGACTTACTGAACACTCCCTTCAGGTTGAGGTACTCACATGGCACGTTAGACAGGTCAGCGCGATCCTTTCTCTGGCAGATGGTAATTTAGGCAGAGGAATGAAATGAGTTGCCTTTGAGAACCGGTCCACCACAGTCAAAACCACCGTGTGTCCCTGTGAGGGTGGGAGACCCGAAACAAAATCTAACGAAATGTGGGACCAGGGTCTCGAAGGAACTAACAACGGCTGAAGGAGTCCAGCAGGGGGTCGATTGGAAGACTTAGAAACAGCACAGACAGAGCAAGCCAAAACAAAAAGACGAATGTCGCGAGCCATAGCTGGCCACCAGAACCGTTGTCTAACCAGAAACATGGTACGATCTACCTTCTCCGAGTGTTGTCCAGAGGTGATTAGTCTTAACGAGACAGTGGCGTGCGTGATGGAGGGTAAGGGCTGACCATTCAGCGCCACCACAGAAACGGGCTGAGAGAGCACCACCATGGGTATCTTGAGGCTGTGAGCGAGACTAATGTCTAAAAAATTACCCTCCGCTCCCGAGTCCACTAAAGCCTCACAATCATAAGTCAATGAGTGCATTCTCAGTCTCACCGGAAGATGAGTGGCTGAAAAAGAGGATTTGTTCAAAGTAATCCCACCCGTCAGTAACCTCTTACCTACTGGCGGGCGCTGGCTTTTACCGGACACTGCAGGGCGATGTGACCGGCGACTCCACAATACAAGCACAGCCCCCTCTCCATGCGTCTCTGCTTCTCCTGCTGCGGCAGGGCGATGTGACCGGCGACTCCACAATACAAGCACAGCCCCCTCTCCATGCGTCTCTGCTTCTCCTGCTGCGAAAGACGGGACCTGCCCATCTGCATGGGCTCGGGATCTGGAAGAGAAAACACAGTCTCGCTCGTGACTGAGGGAAAGTGGCCCTGTGGAGTGATCGGCCGTCCCCGGAGTGTCTGCTGGCCCCGGCACCGCAATCTGGTATCCACCCGAATGGCCAGATCTATGAGCTTATCCACACCTGTGGGTAAATCCGACGAATAAATTTAGTCTTTGACGGAATCAGAAAGCCCATATAAAAACATGTCCCATTGCGCCTCCGAATTCCAACCACACTCCGCTGCCAAAGTGCGAAACTCAATAGAATAGTCGGTTACAGTGCGTTCCCCTTGACGCAGCTCCGCGAGAAGTCGTGTTGCCTCTCTGCCCGAAGCAGCGTGATCAAACACTTTCTTGAGTTCCTCAGAAAATGACTGGAATGAGCAACAGCAAGGAAGCCTCTGCTCCCACACGGTAGTTCCCCAGCTAGCTGCCCGTCCCGAGAGCAAAGTTATAATGAAAGCCACCTTAGATTCCTCAGTGGGAAACGATGAGGGTTGCAGAGAAATGTACAGGGAACATTTTGCCAAGAATGGGCGACATAACTGGGGCTCCCCGGAGTAAAAGGCCGAGT
>NW_015544227.1:665837-691418 GCF_001515605.1 Sinocyclocheilus anshuiensis | reverse complement strand
CACAGGAACAAGGGGGTTGAGCGCAGGTGGTTGCTGAGCTGAGGCGGTCTCCACCCTCAACTGATGAAACTGAGTAGTTAGCTCAGAAACCTGAGAAACCAGGGCCTGGACAGCACGACCCGTAGCCATCATTTGTTCTTCCTGGCGCTCCATGCGGGTGTTGCTGCTAGACAGAAAGTCTCTCAGTTCCGCCGTACTCGCTGGATCCATAGTGGTCGGTTCGTTCTGTCACAATGAGGAGTCTCGAGATCGAAGTGCGAGTGCAACGAGGTTTATTGAGAAACAATAACCAGAGAGAACAGCTGGGAAAAAAACGCAAACATGAACCTCAGCGGACATCAGAAAGCTTGCTCTGTGAGTGAGGGATCTCCGATCCAGTGCAGGTGAATCCGAAGATTGCGGAACAATCCTCAATAGGCTGGACGAGAACTGGAACAACGAGCTGACAGAGAGACAGGACATAAGTTAACGAACCGACAAACACACATTGAACATAGAGCCCTATATAAAGGCAGTGCAAATGAGTTGCAGCTGGCGCGCTCTGATAGAGCGCCAGCTGCCACTACTAATGAATGACGTACACACACACACACATGACAAGACGCAAAAAGACCGCACGGACCCATGAACCGTGACATGTTTATTGTGCATTTTAAACGTGTTTATTGCTAAGTTTAGTGTGACAAAATAGAAGCGCAGCTGTAATTCGTGGGCAATGTATGTGGTTACCATGACAACCTCACGCACTTGCCACTGCTCTATGTGAATATGTAGATTTACTATAGCAAAACTTAAAAAGTGTTTAAAAGTACGTCTGACCAAATCCACCGGTTCGGTTTGGCCCCCCCAAACTCAAACGTCAAGCTACGCCTATGGTCAGGGGGCCAGTTTTCCTCTGGCCAGATGAAACCCGCATGGTGTGGTTTAATTTCAGGCTGCAACACACGTCAGATTGAGCAGAGAACTCGTCTGGTTCTCGTGGTCTTGACCTGGTGGCCGTATAGTTGACGAGGTCTTCACAGGGGATCGCTGACATTCAGGGCTGTAGAGGTTGTCTCTAGGTGCTGGTCCACCATCTGGACTGGATATGAACTGGATCCAAGTGACTGCAGTGACCACCTGATCTGGATACGGACTGGTACTGGGTGGCTACGGTGACCTCGGAATAAGAATAAAACAGACTTATATTAGCGTAGATGCCATTCTTCTCACGATGTAACGAGTACATTGGGTGTTATGGGAAGTATTCCCAATTCCGGTTGACCTAATTAATGCAGCCTAACAATCCTGTAATGGATTTCAGTTATAGAAAAGTGATTGTGTGTTATGTGTATGCCAGGTTAAAGAGATGGGTCTTTAAACTAGATTTAAACTGACAGAGCACTGACCCAACGTGATAACGTGGGTCTTCGCCTCAGAAAGAACACTACGCAGCGAAAAGGTGCCACTTCAAGGCATATAGCAACTAGTAGAGGTGGCTCTTGCTTGAGTGACTGCATCCCTCTGAATTGCTCCTTGTCCGCCCAGGGGCCAGACATGGAGAGTCCAGAGGTCTGGAAGCAGATGCCAAATTGTGCCCTGCCCCTGAGAAAGAAGGGGGCAGACAAGCTGCGGGGGGCCCTGCCAGAATACCGCTCTACCTGGAACATGATTTCTACCGAGAGGGACACAGGAACGCAATTTCAACTGGGGATGGAGTCTCCACTTGCCACAGAGCGTAACCTGTAGCAAGAGTGAGTCCGCTGATTGAGGTCGCCCGGGATGTGAGTGACTCGCAGAGTAGTTGCTGCTGACACTAGAGGAGGAGATGGCAGGTCAAGGTGTGACGTGATGTAAGCAGATACCACCCTGGGTGTTTATATACACCACCGTCACACTACATGTGCTTGCCCTGGATCAACAGTCAAAACCTCCTCAGGGCTAACAGCACAGCCAAAAACTCGAGGCAGTTGATATGCCAGTGCAGTCAGGGCCCTGTCCAGCATCCTTAGGCTCTGTGCCTGCTGCAGCCTCTATTAATCCACTGCTGATGCACCCAGGGGAACTCACTGCATTTACCTGGGCATATGAGGAAAGAGACAGCTGAAATGTGCCATCAAAATCCAGCAGCGTTTGGACTGAGGTGAATGGATTCAAGTGAAAGCTTCTCATAAACAGAGAAGTTCTACTTTGGCTTTGTAGAACAAAGCTGAGTGAGTGGAGCATGCCAGCCTGCTTTTATACCTGCATATCCAGGGGAGTGTCTGGCATGCAAATTCCACTCATAAATTCTCATTGCCCTTTTCTGAGCTGTTTGGGGCTCTCAGGTGTGACACAACATAGTAGTGACTGACAGATAGGGAACTAAAGTTATTGTGACATTTCAATTTTAAAAACATGCCCCAACATAAAATGATGGACCAGTATATATTTTCATGATGATATAATCTCCATGCCTTTACTGTGTGTTGACGCCAAAGGTTTTTCTTTGTCAGAAATAAGTTATCCACATTGAAATAAAGATGCTAAAGGGCGCTTTTGGTGTGACACAGATTTTCCTTGGACTTGCAGGAGTGAGAAGGGGTTTCACCTATGAATGGTATACAATCCCATGAGTATTATGCAACACATGCTTGGTAAAACTGGTGCTTTGTAGGGGAACTATTGCTAATATTACCTGAAGGAATACACATAGTCCAATTCATCAAAATGATGCAGTTATTTGTCTATATCAATGAATAGCCTATGTAAAAATAACTTTATAAACGTAACAATTTTTCTACTCTATAATCGCATAGTCCAAAGATGTTGCTACATTTACAAATGTATAGATTTACTCCTGCCCCCTCTTTTTTTCAAGAGAGAAGGGTCGATCCATGATTTAAAGTCCCAAGATCAAGAGAATGATCCAATATAAATATGTCTGATGACTGGTAGCATAATGTCATTCTGGCAGCTTTGGAGAAGGTAAAGTATAAACCATGTGTTTCCTCTATTTTCTGCCAATGATTTTACTGAAATGACTGTAAACTATTTTATTATTAGTTTCATATTAATGTCAAACAACATCTAAGACTTTTTAGTTATTAATCAATGTAATTGGAAATTATATTATTATTTAAAAATTCTGTTATTTTGTGTGTTTTTATAACAGTTCATTATCACAGCCAGATAACATTACTATTATTATAGATTATATTAATGAACATCTAAATATGTTTGCTAGTTAATTCAATGTGATTGGAAATTAAATCTTCATTTGAATATTTTCTGTTATTGAGTGCATTTCTATAACAGTTCTTTATCACAGGTGACAAAATCCAGACAGCAGGTATCATGAGCTCTATGCAGTCAGACTCATCTGCAAATGTGATCTTTGTTTGTCCTGTAACATTTTTCATCAGTGACTTTTCTAATATGCAAAATACTATTATGTGTTCCTGTCTTTAGTGTATGTTGTGACTGTTTTAGGGAATTAATTTATCATGTGTATCATATATTTGGCCCGCACACTTCACAGCCAAATTTTAAATAATATATATATAAGCTCGATACCATAGAGCCCCCCCCACATAACAAATCCCAATTTAACCCCTGGAGAAGGGCAATTAGCTCCTGAGCGATAAAGCTGCTGAATTATACTGAATAGACCTTATAGAGGGATGCAATGATAGGTGTCATATTCCTATAGGTCAGTGATCCTCAAATCTGGCTCGCGAGATCCAATTTCCTGCAGAGTTTAGCTCCAACCCTATAATCAAACAAACCTACCTGTGATTTTCTAATGATTCTGAAGACATTGATTAGCAAACTCAGGTGTGTTTGATTAGGGTAGAGCTAAACTCTGCAGGAAAGTGGATCTCGCGAGCCAGATTTGAGGATCACTGCTATAGGTGGACGTGGATCAGCTGAGAGCTGAGAGGATCAGCTGATGCACGCTTGACTGATGTGACCTACCAGAACTAACGCTATGCTTGATTTGTGTAGCTACTGTTTTAATCCTTTAAGTGATCAAAGAATCTGCATTATACTGTGTAACTACAAAGTTATTGTTGCTGTTCAATTAAAAAATCCTCCCCCAACATATAATCATGCATCAGTAGCCTATATACTTTCATGATGATAAAATCCCCTTAACCTTTGTGTCTGTATTTTGACGCCAAAGGTTTCTCTTTGTGGTAATGGGGTTTCCCTACTGGCCGTGTCGCAATAAAGATGTTACAAGGCACTTTTGGCGTGACACTGATCTTGGACTTGCGACAGTATTAGGCGCCCTAGTAAGTGAGAATGGATGTTTAATTACTAGGGTGTCCAGAAGATCCCCCGGACAGTCCCATATTTCAGCTCTATTTTTAGTGTCCCGTATTTCAAAAACATTTTTACGACTGGGAGATCAGAGCGAGTAGTAGTAGTAGTAGTGTTCTGTCGCGCAACAACAGCCTAATAAAAGGTAGCCAAGCTCATCGTAGAACAAAATTACCATCCAATCACAATTTATCGATTAACTTGAATGACATACCAGAAGTGTTCTCACTCACACATGTGCACGATCAGTTCTATTGCACCAGAATTGTCAAATAGACGCACAGTTGTCAAAATGTCCATTGTGTGGAGTATCTCCCATAAATACAGTCGGTTCTTTACAATTTGCTTCTTTGTTCTTTTCTATATAACAAAATGACTATATATATATCAGTGGTGGACAGTAACTATAATTTTGTTCAGTGTATATATATATATATATATAGATAGATATAGATATATATATATAGATATAGATATATAGATAGACAGATATCATGAAATAAAATTTCTCATATCGTGGTCATATTGCTGGTCACCCTTAATTATGCAATACATTAATGCTTGCTAAAACTGGTGATTTGTGGAAAGGGAAACTATTGCTAATATAAACTGGAGCAATACTTATAAACCAACTAATCAAAATGATTTTCTGTGGTTATGTGTCTGTATAAATGTATTGCCTATGTAAAAACTTTAAGCTTAATTTTTCTATTTTATAACTGCAGAGTCCAAAGTTTTTGCTACGTTTTCATATGCACAGTGTTGGGGAGTAACTAGTTACATGTAACGGCGTTACGGAAAACACAGACTGGTTCGTAGAATCCAGTCATAAAAACGGAATTCCTATAGCCTATAACGCGGACGGAATATGCCACATTTTGGACGAATAAATCAAAAGTAGGTCAGTACACTTGAAACAAAACGCGATATGGACTAGAGTCTATGAATATTAAGCCGCGAAAAGACTATCCTGCACGTTCTGCGTGTCTGTGGAAATCAGGCGCGGACTGACCATCGGGAGAACCGGGACAATTCCCGGTGGCCTGGCAGCCGATTTGGCCCGCTATTTTAATATTATTATTGTATAATTACCTGCCGAATGTACTAAAGCGATTATTTCCGAATTAGCCATTCGATAATTAAATCTCTACTAAATCATGAATCGGTTAGTCGTGGAAATGCTCTCCGCGCCTCCGCCAGACGGTTTGGATCAGAGTAATCAATGCGAGAGAGAGAGAATGGAGAGGACTGTGGAAGCGCACAGGTGGAGCAGAGAAGCAAAACTACTGTTCAGCGTTTCAAGTGCAGGTCAGTTTCATCTGTAAACATGCTATTGTAGTTTTGTCTTTGTTTACTTAGTTAAGCAGCAGCAGCCCACTGCTCATCAGTCATCACTCAAAATACTGTATAAAGGACATCATAATTATCTGTTACAGTAGAGGAGAGAACTTTTAATTATTTTGCATGTCCCCAACCTAAGGATTTAATCCTTTTTTATGTGAGGTCCATACAAAAATAGGGTTGTCCATGTTTCAGAATTTGTTGTGGGTGTATGAGTGTGAGATTTCCCGGCCTGAATTTTTTTTCCCAGTCTGCCCCTCGTGAAAATTAGTGGCGCAGACATGCGGTTTCATTTACTACACATAGGCCTTCTGAAGCTCACGGTGTTTGCAGCCTCTCTCTCTCTCTCTATATATATATGAGTACATGAACACAAAAACATAATCTCTAGAATTGCTCTGAGTCACTTCATGAGCATTTTACTTATTTTGAGAAAACTATCTCATATCATATATCATAATCTCTAGAATTGCTCTGAGTCACTTCATGAGCATTTTACAATTTCTTTATTATTAATTAATTATTATTATTGTTATAACCATATTTGGGTTGATGTATATGCTTTTATTTTATTTTTTCAATAAATTAACTATTTTTTCCAAACCATTGTTAGATGCAGTGTTTCCTGTAGTTGTGCAAAGATTTGGTTTCAAAAACAGTATCAGTAAACTATTTCTTATGATTTTAAATCTGCATTGAACTTCAGATCAATCTCAAAGTAAAAGGCGGTACTAAAATCTGATTTTGAGGTGGATGTGTTCAAATTTGATCATCTTAATTGAAGTGAGGAAGGATTTTGAAAGTCTGAGCACTACTGTAAGGTTAACCCTGCATGGTGTAAATGTTTGAAAATTATTAACAGTTGCAAATAAACATTCATTAGAAATGTAGAAAAGTAATCAAAAAGTAATCAAAAGTAATCAGTTACATTACTTTAATAAAGTAATTGAAAAAGTTACACTACTATTACATTTTAAATAGGGTAACTTGTAATCTGTAACCTATTACATTTCCAAAGTAACCTTCCCAACACTGCATATGCATGCCCCTCCTTCAAGTCTATAGGGAAAAGGGTTGATGCATGAACTAAAGTCCCAAGCTCATGATCTAATATAAATATGTCTGATGATTGGTAGCATAATGTCATTCTGGCAGCTTTGGAAAAGGTAGAATATAAACAATGTGTTTCCTCTGTTTCTCTCTAATGATTTTACTGCAATGACTGTAAACAATTTTATTATTAGTTTAATGTTAATGTGAAAGAACATCTAAGAATTTTTATTCTTTAATCATTGTGACTGGAAATCAAATCATTATGGGAATATTGTGTTATTTTGTGTATTTATATAACAGTTCTTCATCACAAGTGAAACAATAGCCAGACAACAGATATCATGAGCTCCATGCAATCAAACTCCTCAATAGATGTGACCTTTGTTCGTCCTGCAACATTTTTTATCAGTGATTTTTCTAATATTCCACATGCAAAATATTACTATGTGTTCTTGTCTTTAGTGTATGTTGTGACTGTTTTAGGGAATTCATTTATCATGTGTA
The DNA here is from genome assembly GCF_001515605.1 of Sinocyclocheilus anshuiensis. Classification (NCBI taxonomy): domain Eukaryota; kingdom Metazoa; phylum Chordata; class Actinopteri; order Cypriniformes; family Cyprinidae; genus Sinocyclocheilus; species Sinocyclocheilus anshuiensis. The sequence continues at coordinate 684,236 of NW_015544227.1, read as the reverse complement.
TCATTTATTTGGCCCGCAGACTTCACACAGCCAAATACATTGCTGTTTTTCATCTGGCACTTTCTGATCTGTGTGGAAGCTCAGCTTTGATTCCAAAAATCATAGACATGTTTTTATTTGATCACCAAGACATTTCTTCTGAACCGTGTTTAACAAATATGTTTTTTGTATATCATTTCATGAATCTGCAGTCTTTGACACTACTCGCTTTGGCTTATGACAGACTGGTTGCTATTTGTTTTCCTCTAAGGTATCATGCCATTGTAACTAAACCAGCCATGTTTCTGATCATAGGTGTGGTGCGGATTGTGTCTGTCACATTTTTTTCTGTACTTGTAGGTTTGGTGAATAGAATCTCTTTTTGTAGGTCTAATGTACTTAATAGTTATTTTTGTGATCATGCCCTTATTTATAGACTTGCTTGCAATGATAATTCTATAAATATTTTGATAGGGAAAATTAGCTTTGGTCTCCTGATTTGCACACCACTAATACTGATCATCATCACATATTTCTGCATTTTTCTCGCTCTGCTTAAGATTGCTCATGGTGCTGACCGGATCAAGGCAATAAAAACTTGCACCTCACATCTCATTTTGGTAACAATTGGTTATCTCCCACTTATAAGCAATAATATTGCATCTATAACAACACCTTTCCATCCAAACACCCGGTTATTAAACAATTCCCTGACACAGACAATACCACCTATGCTGAATCCCATCATATACACTCTAAAGACAGAGGAGGTCATGCAATCCATAAAAGAACTGTACAAACGACGCAAGGTGAATACTAATATAGACAGAAGAATGAAATGCAGTTGGAGAAATTCAAAACAAAAATGACAGGTTTAATCTTAGTTTTTATCACCTGTGATCATTCAACAAGTATCTAATTTAAGTTGAATTGATTGACTGATTTGTATGTTTGATGTTGTAACAGATATATTGTGTGGTAAACAGGCCCAATATGTTTAGAACTTTTGGGCTGAAAGCTAGTAACATTGCTGTGTGATTGCTTTCTTTTGTTCAAAACAACACACAAATAATTGCAATAAAGATTCTATATAATAAAGATTCAAATACATTATTCGCTTTAGCATGTAATATTTTTGGTTAAACAGTGAGTTTAAGGGAATCAGCTTTTTTTCTTGAGTGATCCGAGATAATGTAATACAGGCTTGTGCTTCAGCAAACCAAATCATTATATTAGGTCTTATTTAACTACATTAATATAGTCAAAAACAATGACAAAACTAAACCCCATCACAAAATATATACAGCAGTTTTCAGCATCTATAAACCCACCTAATAAAGTCGAAAGGAAACTATATGTACAAAATGACGCAGGATACAACACAGGCCTATCTATGAGACAGCATTTTCATTACATACATTTAAAAAAAAAATATGTACACTAAATGTTTTTTTTTTTTTTTAAATGTACTAACATGGTGTAAAAATGATAATAAATTTAGCTACTTGTACTTTTTCGACATACCACATACAGTGTTGATATTTTGCACATAGGAAGAGTAGTATTGCATGCTATTATGTATTTCTGAATTCAGCTGCCATCAGTATGTGTTACTGTAGCAGTCCGGATTTTTAGTGACACTTCCTGCAGGTTACAAAGTCACACCAGTAGGTGGCACTAAGTGACTGTCTGATTCATTAAACCGTCCTAAAAAGATTAGTTCAATAACACTGATAACACAATAACACTCCCAAATAACAGTAATTTGGGAGTGAAACGCCACATCACATTGTGTTGCTCGAAAACACGCCATTGTTTACTAGCTTCATTCAGAAATGTTTTCGTTTGACGGATCAAAACTGGGCCAAGTAACTGGCAATATTGTGCCTAAAATAAATTACTCCGCATTACATTAACTGGCCATTCAAATATTATCATGATCCACAATTGTGTTGTTGTTCTGAGTATCGGCTCCTGTGTGATTTCTTGTGGCACAATGCCGTGCACTGATGTGTGGTACAACAGCTCTTGATATGCTCTGTCATTGCACCTTAATAAATAAGCACTATATTTACTCCTTACCATAAAAAAGTATTATGGCATGGCACAATGTCCAAAAAACTTGAAAAAAATAATTAGGTTTTCATGGTTAGTGTTGTATAGGTTGATCCATGAACTAAAGTCCCAAGGTCAAGAGCATGATCTAATATAAATTTGTCTGATGGCTGGTAGAATGATGAAATTGTTGCAGGTTTGGAGAAGGTGGAGTATAAACCATGTGTTTCCTCTGTTTCTCTCTAATGGTTTTACTGCAATGGTTGCTTTTATTTTTATTAGTTCAGTATGATTTTATCAAAGATTATCCAACTGTTTTTTTTCATCAATGCTCGTATTACTGAAAATTAAACCATTATTTGATATAGTAATATCTTGAATGAACCATTAGATGGCATTTGTTTGAGATCAGGTGATTTTTTTCTTGAGAGTGATCTCAGACCATTTATTACAGGCTTGCATTTTACACGGCTCAATTGTTTTTCTACATTTTTAATCTGCCACATTTGTTCATAAAATTACTCTAAAGATTATTTCATTTTTATATGTTGTCAAATGTGGTTTATGACTTTTGGATCAGAGAGCTATTGTCCATTGAATCAGAGTGCTGTCAATCACAGCCTGATTCGCTGCCTATTGTAGCCTCTAAATTTGATAATGCTCAACAACACGCGTTGTCAATGCTTTATAAAGCCTTTTTTCCATGCCAATAAAGCTACTTGAATCTGAATTTGCCAATCGCTGATAGCAATGTAGATTTGTTCAAACAGGAAGAAGATACACATCTCGACTACAATATTTAGTAAAATCTCCTTAAAATAATAAAAATATTAAAGAAAAATAGCATTGAATTAAAATCACAAAAGCACAAATATATATTTGTTCTCATATAACTCTAAGAAAAATAGCATTGAATTAAAATCACAAAAGCACAAATATATATTCATTCTTATATATTTTTATATATAATTTGTATGTTGATCTATAAGTGTTTGGGCTGTTTAATATTAGGATTTTGTTTAAAATCCCCCACCACGGCCCCACCCTGCAACATCAAGCCGCACCCCCCAGATAAAATATGTTCCTTGCAGGCTATGCCATGCAGGCTTGTGCTTCAGTGAAACAAATGATTATTTTAGGCCTTGTTTGTATAAATAAATTAATATAGTCAAACTCTATGATAAACAATTACTTAAACCCAGAACATAATATAAACAGCAGTCTGTACAATGACACAACAGATTTCTAAATCTACAATCTCACCTAATGAATAATGCCAGACGGAACACTCTAATGTGATTGATAGTTATTTTTGTGAATATAGCCTTATCTGTAAACTTACTTGTAATGATTATATATTTAGCAAATGTTAAATAAGTATTTGTTTAACAAAAGTAAAAGTACATAACTATAACAAGCAACTACATAGACCCGTCACACAGTACAGGGATGATATATCCTGCAACTATAAACCCACACAACTATCCACCTTATTTTTCATTGTGGAAGTACAGGTAAGCCGTTTTCTGTGAATGTGCAAGACTTCCGGTTCATTAGCCGCTGTATGAAAATAGTGAGTAGAATAACAAAGTGCAGAAAACAGTAAAACTGTTTGCACTACAAACCATTGTGTTCATAATTAAGATAATACATTAAAATAATATAGTAAGACACACCAGTTTGCAATCTCAAGCAGCAAAACGAGTTGTTTTGTACAGTGTAGGGTATCAGACCGAATCAGACAATTTAAGATTTGATCAAGAACATAGTTGAAACACGAGGAGCCGAATTCCACAGAGGCCCAAGACACAGGATGTTCGTAAATCAGATCCTGGCGCCACAAGCCTGAACCATCTAGCAGTTTTGAGTAGCTCACAGCATTTAAACAAAAGAACACTTATTGACAATTCCAAGGAGATTGTCAATTTTGGGGGCAAGTAATCAAGATTAAATGGTCAGAGATGCACAGCATGACCATCACATGTTAACGAGTGACGATCACGAGCTCTTTGGATTGACTTCCCCCACCTAGAAGACTTACTGCGCTAATTAATAGTGTTTTCACTATATTTTGGATATTAATATCCATTGCAGAGTTGATGTTGTGCGGCTCGTTCAATGAATCGCTGGCCGTCTCAGTGATCAGCCGTAAAACAGTGATTCTGTCCAAATTCCCTTTAAAATCTTAAATGATTCCCTTTGAGCTAAATTGACCTGTTTCCCTTACAACAGCTAAAAATAGCTGGAAGCAGATGAGACTGAAAGCCTCGCAAATAAAATTTACAAATGGCCGCACCTGCTCTTACGGGAAAAATAAGGTGGATAAATCAACAAAAGGAAATATCAGATGACACGACAGTATTTTAGTGCTACAACAACTAAAGGATAAAAAAGACTTGGTTATGAAAATAATTGTCAACTAATTTTATTATCGATTTTTATTTATTTTATTTATTTATTTTTTTTTATCGAAGTCACCGCAGAAAAAGTGCTTGACCCAATTAGTCAACAATAGGAGATAAGTTTATTGAACGCTGCAAAGAAGCACATAAGCAAAACGATTCCTGTCAGGTGCTGCTGTTAAATGGGCTTGAGAGGTGTGTATCCCGAGCGCAAGTATTTAGCCTAAAGGCCCATCCTGAAATGAAGCTAAATTCCCTCATCTGACTGAATAAGTGTGTGCGCGCATACGTTTCAAACAAAGACACAAAGAGTGCAATTGTAACATGGGGAGGTGTGACACCGGAGTACTGGAACCAAATGCTAGCTTTATTAAGAGCGTGGTCAAACAAGCAGGGTAGATGTGGTGTCGTCTGCCGCTCGTCTGAGGAACCACACTCTTATTTCTGATGGTATTCCAAATCTAGGAATTACTTCTCTTGTTAGAAATTTAATTACTGTTCCTGCTCCCAGATCTGCTGATGGTACTGCCTCCACCCACCTGCTAAATCTGTCTATGATCACAAGCATGTATCTTTTTCCTTGTACTCACTTTATCTTATCCACATAGTCCATTACCAAATGCTTAAAGGGCCCTTCTGGTACTGGTATATGACCTATTGGTGTCGCTATCCCTTTCCTCACATTGTATTTGGCACAAACTTCATATGTGGACAAAAATTCATCCACCATTGCATATAAATAAGGAGACCAATATCCTTGTTGTTTAATTTTTCTTATCACTTCCCCCCTTGCGCAATGGTCAAAACCATGCGCATCTGCAATAAGAACATTCAAAAGTGAAGTAGGTGCTACCATGTTTCCTTCATGTGTACGCTAGATCTCTTGTGAGTCTTTTTTAGCTCCCCTTTGGTGCCACATTGATTGTTCATGAGGGCCTGCTTGTTGTTGAATTCGAATTTTATCCTCTAATTGAGGTTGAGGTTTGATAAGTACTACAGGTGCTAATACTGCTACTTGACACCCTGAAGCTTTTTTAGCTTCTATATCTGCTGCATTATTTCCCTTAATTACATATATATATCATTGTGCCATGAAATTCTGATTTTGGTAGCTGTGATTCAGGAATTTGTACTTCAATATACTTTATCCACTTATTGACTGTCTGTCTCACATCTTGTTCTATCTGTCTTATCCAATAGACATTAGCTTTTGGCTCTGTAACTACCATTTGTGTTTCGAGAAGCGCCCCCCAAGTCTTGTTATGGTAAAGAAAGAAAGCCCCCACTTATGTTTCCCAGATGTTTCTCATCTGAGGTCTGTACATTCTGCCACGTAGGCCTGTTTCTACACACAGGCATATGGGATTATAATGGAAGTATAACTGGATATTTAAATGGCTATATTCATAATGATTATACTTGATTAATTCCTATTTGGATTAATAAAAATCTTCTACATTGATCACCAGCAATCAATAACATCCAAGAATAATTCAAGAGAGTAATCCAACAAACAGGCGCAAGGTCAGGGTAGGCAGCAAACAACCAAAACACGGAAACAGTCCAAGATAAAAAAACACTAAGGCAAGGCAAGGAAACAAGGGAACACAGAAACTGGGAAAACATTACAGGCTTACAATAATCAGCGGTGTGAGAGTGTGTGTGTGCCATTCTTATAGTGTGTGACTGATGAGGTGATGAGAGACAGGTGACTACAATTTGTGAGTGCTGATGAGTCCGGGCAAAGGATTATGGGAAATAGAGTCCTGTGTTAATGGTAAAAGTCAGGGATAGAATGTGACTCTGGTGGAGCTCATAGGCACTCCAGCTAGAGATCGTGACAGAGACCCCCCTAAGGACTGGCTCCTAACCGAGAACAGGCATGAGTCCAGGAGGGAGGTGGAGCGGAGGCGGAACAGGGAGAGGGATGGAGGGCCAGGTCCGTGTGGAAGTGGAGGAACAGGGGACTGAGGCAGAGCCGATGAAGCAGGGTAACAAGGCAGAGCCGGCAGAGCAGGAAGCCAAGTCTGAGCCGACGGAGAAGAGAGCCGAGGCGGAGCCAGGACACCAGGAAGCCAAGGCGATGCAGTAAGCCAAGGCGGAGCAGTGAGCCAAGGTGGAGCCGGGTGCCAGGGCGGAGCCAGCGGAGCAGGGTGCCAGGGCAGAGCCGAAGACCACCAGAGCAGAGCAGAAGACCACCACGGCGAAGCAGACAGACCAGGCAGAGCAGAAGACCACCACTTCGGAGCCGATGGAGCTGAAGACCACCAGAGCAGAGCAGAAGACCACCACGGTGGAGCAGTGAGCCAAGGCGGAGCAGGGGGCCTGAGCAGAACTGAAGACCCCCAGAGAAGAGCAGAAGAGCACCAGGGCGGAGCAGGCAGAGAAGAAGACCACCAGGGCAGAACAGCTGGAGCTAAAGATCACCAGGGTGGAACAGGCGGGACTGGAACAAAGAGCACAGAGTTAACAACGGCCTCTGCGGCCATAACAGGGCTAGCATAGAGTTCACAGACGGCCTCCATAGCCATGACAGGACAGGCAGAGGGTTCACAGATGGCGTCCATAGCCGTGACAGGTCAGGCAGGAAGTTCACAGATGGCCTCCATAGCCGTGACAAGATAGGCAGGAAGTTTACATACAGCCTCCATAGTCGTGACAGGACAGGCAGGGAGTTCACAGACGGCCTCCATAGCCATGACAAGACAGGCAGAGAGTTCACAAGTGGCCTCCATAGCCGTGACAGGACAGGCAGAGATTTCACAGACTGCCTCCATAGCCGTGACAGGACAGGCAGAGAGTTCACAAGCGGCCTCCATAGCCATGACAGGACAGGCAGAGGGTTCAGTAACGACCTTCTTGGTCATGACAGGGCAAAAAGGAAGTTTGGGATTGGCCATGCTCAGTACACGCTCAGAAATGCAGAATTCGCATGCAGAACAGCACGTGAATTAAATGTTTAACCGGTATTGCTTTAAAGCAGATGGAAATCATGTAGTTTTGTGATTGCGCATGAGTGCAGTGTCCCGTGAGAGTAACTCTACCGCTGAGCTAACACTGATGTGAATGCATGTGGCGTTGTACATTATATTGAGATGGAGGGAGGTGCCAGAACTGCAGCTGATAGAATGTGAGCTGTAGCACGATACAACGATATTTCTTCAAAAGCAGATCGTGGAGACATTTTAATCGTCCACGATCAAAAATCATCATATCGCACACCCCTAACTACCAAGTATAATCAATCTCACACACACAAACAAGCACAACGAAATCACTTCACACTATTAAGCGGCTGTGTTATGAACATATATGTCGCACTGTACAGCCCTGAAAAGGCACAGATAGTTCAAAGACAGCACTTGTTACCGTAACAGAGGTATCAGGAAACAGGGAGAGTTCCAAATTAGTGTATGTGGTGGGATCATGGGTGACTGGGCATATAGAGAGTTCGAGGAAGAGTGCCGCTGCAGCCTTGGGAGGAGCTGGAGTGGATATTATCACCGTGGAATGTTCTGCAATGAAAGTTGCCCCCTTAGGGGGAACTGAAACGGACTCAGGGACAGTAAAGGGCTCTGGGACTAAGGCGGGCACTGGGACAGACTCGGGGATTAATTCAAGGGCTGGAATAAGCTCTGGGACAGACTTGGGGACTGAAGCGGGCTCAGGAATGACTTCAGGGATTAGAGTGGGTGCCACCGCCTTGGAAGGTTCTGCAGTGGAGGCTGCCACCTCTGGGGGAACTACGGTGGTGTGAGTGGCCCAAACACACAGATTGGCAGTAGCTATAACTGGCAGAACAGAGAATACAATGTCTATTTCTGGGACTGACTGCGTTGTCCCCAGGGAACTGGAGTGAGTAGTGGCCGGCAGGCTTGAGAGCATTGAAACAGTGTTGCTGGAGAATGCTGAGTCTGTGTGGCTCATGAGCACTGAGTTTGCGTGGTTCGTGAGCATAGCGTCTGCGTAGCTTGTGAGCATAGAGTCAGAGTGGCTCGGGAGCATGGAATCTGCATGGCTTGGGAGTGTGGATTTCACAGGGTAACCGTCAGCTCGCATGGATACCAGCGGAGGATCCTCCATACTGGATGCCAATCTCTGACATTTAATGATAGGTTCTATTGACAGGAACGTGGGGGGTTGCGGTAACACAACCGGGACAGGACGTGGCTCTGGGATGGCAGATGTGAAAGGATGAGACTCTGGAAGATCAGCTGAGACGTGACGAGGCTCTGGAAGATCAGCTGAGACATGACGAGGCTCTGGAAGATCAGCTGTGATGGGGGGAGACTTTTGATTGGCAGCCATGATGGGACGAGACTTTGGAACGGTGGCAATGATGGGACAAGACTCTGGAATGGCGGCCATGACGGGACGACACTCTGGAACAGCGGCCATTTTGCAAACAGTGTCTGTGTTGGCAGCCTCTTTATGATAAGTCTCCGGGCTGGCAGCCATTTTGTGAACAGCCTCTGGGCTGGCGGCCATGTTGTGGTCCTCCTCCACCACACCCACGGTAAATGCATAGCCATTCAATCGCAGTGCCAGATCGATATAAATGTCGATCAATCTCTAACTAGCTGTGATGTGCTGACCTGCCACACGTGTAGGTCCAAAATATCCAGTCTGGAATGCCAAATGGTGCCCCCCGTTTGTGAAAAGAGATTCTTCCTCAACGAGTGTAAGGAGTTCTATTATCTCTGAAAACCATGGCTGGTTGGGCCATCTCGGTGCTACCAGTAACAAGGTCTCCTGCTCGTCCCTGATCTTGTGCAGCACAAGCAACTTTATTTTCACCGGAAGCAAAGTGTACTTACACTTCCTGGGCCAGTGGCTCAACAACACTTCCCCTGTAAGGTGAGCACTCATCATGGAAAAGAACAGTGGGCAATAGTGATTCTCTTCTGTGGCAAAGAGGTCAGCCTCCGCCTCGCCAGAGAAGCTCCAGATCAAGTGCACCGTCTACGGATGCAGCCTCCTCTGGGACTAGGCCCCCTCTGAACATCATGTGTCATGTCTTCAACTGACGAGGCACATGAACTGCTAGGATGGAGAGAAATTTCTGGTCCACCCATAGAAGAATGCGCTCCGTCAGCCTCCACAATGCATAAGATTGCATACCTCCCTGACGGTTGATATACGCTACCACCACTGTGTTGTCTTTTCAAATGAGAAGATGATGGTCTCTCACAAACATCCTTCAGTTCTAGGCAGTTTATATGCCACCTCACCTTCGTCCATGTGCCGAATGCCGGTCTGCTGTCGCAAAGGGCTCCCCAGTCGTTTAGTGATGCATCCGTGGTTTCAACTTTCTGTCTGACTACTCTGCCCATACTGATCAGCATTCACACACTTCGTGAACATTTGTGGAGCCAGGGCCAACACGAATAGCAGGACCTTGAACTGGTATGCCACTCCTTTAAACGCGAACCTTGGAAAGCGCCTGTGGTGAGGGGCTATTTTGATGTGGAAATAAGTGCCCTTTAGATCCACCACTATAAACCAGTCCCTGAGTTGAATATGTGTGAGGATATGTTTAATGATGGTCATTTTGAACAAAAGTTTTGCCAGGGTGCGATTTGTCTCAAGTCGTTAACAGCCTCGGTGAGGATATTCAGAAGTTTCTCATCCAGGGGGGTTTCTAGAGGAGCGCCTGCCTCCTCTATCGTCATGGCCTTCCTATTTGCGGTGAGAGGGGAAGGCAGAATGGCAGATAAGCCTCTATTACGGACAATAGCAAGTCTCACACGGAGGCTCTTGATTGGCTTCTCCTCACAAAAATTGCAATCAGACTCCCCCAGCGCCACTTCTGCATGGGAGCAGCCCAAGCATCTGGGAAGGAGAAAGATTCTGAGACAATGGATCTGCCATCAATGCCATTGTTTATTGCGATGCAATAGCGTGATTCAATCAGGCTTCAGCATTTTCAGAAAAAGGTAGTTTCCTCATAGTATCATCTAATGGTGCAATGTGAATGAGCTTAAAAGGGTACTAGAACCGGCAATATTATGTGTAAACTAGCTGCTCTCAAATAAAGATTTTTCTGATTGACTAATATTTGTTAATTTTAAGTTATTAGTCAAATAACAACAGCCATTAATTGCCTATAGCCAATCAGCGCTCAAGCGCAAGGATAAAGCTTGCCACAGTGCACCACAGAAGTAATGATTATGAATGCGTTTCTGTATTTTCGGCTGCAGTGACGAAGTCGAAGACACTGACTCATCATCTCCACAGTGGACATGCACGTTTCATATGGATTACATAATCTGAAAATATTTGTTTTCCATTTGAATTGGTTAATTTGAAAGTAGACATTTCGCTTTCTATAGAAATATTTATCATGTCTGTGAGGCAAGCACAGTGTTTCAGTTAATTTTTTTGACGTGCTCAAGTTCACAGAGGCCTAGACTGCAGCAAGCGCACCCTGTTTGCATTTCATTATTTTATGCTTTTTCATTATTTCATAATTTTTTTTTTCAGATGATAAGTCCCATTTAAGCTCGATGAACGAAACAAAAGTTTGTATGTCCTGACCGATGTAGACCAGCTGTAAATAATCTGTTCGTCACGGACTACGTGACTTCGCCACTTTCTGTGGATTTTTTTTCCTGTGACTAAACTTTTGATCGACTAAGCCTCTTCTTGTCGACTATTAAGGGACAGCCCTAGGGTAAACATTAAGTTATTCAACTAGGGTTGGGTATTGTTTAAATTTTATCGATTCCGATTCTGCTTATCGATTCTGATTCTTTTCAGTACCCAGTTTCGATTCCAATGTGATTAAATAATGATATCAAACATTTATCCTGTGTCTCTTTTTTGCAAACCATTTATTGGAGCTGAATACCATGAACAAAAATCAACTGGCTACATAAAACTGGACTCTTTAAGAGCTGTTTGTGTGCAAAAGAGAACTGCAGGATTTTGGATAAATTTAGTTTTTTTTTCTTTCTTTTTTTCCCCAATGGAAGTTGTGGTTCTCTCATGATTCTGAAGAAAAAACATTAGACAACTAAACAAAATCACATGTAATTTATGAATTAATGATTAAATGACTCACTCTAGATGTACTTGTTTCATTACTGGATGAATCAGCTGTTTAAAAAAAACTGACATCGTAAAGACGTCTATCAGATATTTGTACACAGCAGATGCTTTCCAGATGAAGTGATCTTTAAAAGACATCTTGCAGATGTATGTGTGCTATTTGGGACACATGTAATTGGCCATTGCGTTCATGAAATCAACAAGTATATCTGTGATTAGCTACATTGCTCAACACAAGTTAAAAATGTGATTTTCACCACAGGGGGTCTTTAAACATTCTGACAAATAAGTAACTCGGTTTAAGTTCACCTGTGCATTCACTTAATTGATTGTGCATATTTAAGTAGTAATATTACGTTTATTACGGCATTCCAAGAGTCCAACCAGGGAGCTTTAACTGTTTTTGTCATTCTGTAGTTAGTCTGTGCAGTCGTGGTGGGGATTTTCATTTTTGCAAATTCAACATACAAGTAAAAATAAAAGCATACAAATATTCCTACATTCAACTATCAAGCCAAAGTACATTCTGAAGCAGCTTTATTTAGGTTACATCGTTCTGGCAGTAGGGGGTGGCAAGTGGTTGTCTTTATGAATGAGTCATCGTTCACTTAACCGACTTGTTGATTCACAGATTTATTCACTAGCAAAACCACTATCCACACTCTTTTTAATTTAAGAGCGGGTGCAGCCAATTGTAAACTTGAACTTGACTCACTGTCAAATGATTTGGTTCCATAAAACTGGAATTTATGTTCTGTGTTTATGTTCTCCATGCCTTGACCTAGTTTTCCTGTGTTGCTTGATTAGTTCATTAGTTTCCACATGTGTTCGTTAATCATCCTATTAGTCCATCGTATTTATAGCCCTGCCTTTCCTCAGTTTCTTTGTCCTGTCTCCGTCGTGTAAAGTGGTTTTCTCCTACGTTCCCATGAAGATTAATTAAAGACTCGTTTGACTATCTGCCTCCTTTGTACTCCTTCGAGCTCCTTTCCCCTGGCAACCCTTGACAGAAGACAGGACCTAAAAACAAAAAGAAGGGATGACTGCTGAGGACAAGTTGTGGGGTTTGCGGCAGGCCGGTCGGAGGTTGGAATGTGTGGAGGATTTCCTCGAGCTTACTAACCAGCTCAGCTGGCATGACGCCGCTCTTGGTGTGTGTTTTCTGCTGGGGCTGGACGGCGAGATGATCCGCTGCGATCTGCCCGTGAGTGATTTTCCCCTGATCGAGCTGATCAATCTCGTTCTTTATTTAAACAGTTCAAATTTAGAAGTTGAAGAAATAAAGGAAAAGTTTCAGTCTCGTAGTCCAGTTCCCTCTGAGGCACACTGTGTCTCGCCAGCTCCCCCCATGCGGAGACTTTTGATTGGCAGCCATGATGGGACGAGACTTTGGAACGGTGGCAATGATGGGACAAGACTCTGGAATGGCGGCCATGACGGGACGACACTCTGGAACAGCGGCCATTTTGCAAACAGTGTCTGTGTTGGCAGCCTCTTTATGATAAGTCTCCGGGCTGGCAGCCATTTTGTGAACAGCCTCTGGGCTGGCGGCCATGTTGTGGTCCTCCTCCACCACACCCACGGTAAATGCATAGCCATTCAATCGCAGTGCCAGATCGATATAAATGTCGATCAATCTCTAACTAGCTGTGATGTGCTGACCTGCCACACGTGTAGGTCCAAAATATCCAGTCTGGAATGCCAAATGGTGCCCCCCGTTTGTGAAAAGAGATTCTTCCTCAACGAGTGTAAGGAGTTCTATTATCTCTGAAAACCATGGCTGGTTGGGCCATCTCGGTGCTACCAGTAACAAGGTCTCCTGCTCGTCCCTGATCTTGTGCAGCACAAGCAACTTTATTTTCACCGGAAGCAAAGTGTACTTACACTTCCTGGGCCAGTGGCTCAACAACACTTCCCCTGTAAGGTGAGCACTCATCATGGAAAAGAACAGTGGGCAATAGTGATTCTCTTCTGTGGCAAAGAGGTCAGCCTCCGCCTCGCCAGAGAAGCTCCAGATCAAGTGCACCGTCTACGGATGCAGCCTCCTCTGGGACTAGGCCCCCTCTGAACATCATGTGTCATGTCTTCAACTGACGAGGCACATGAACTGCTAGGATGGAGAGAAATTTCTGGTCCACCCATAGAAGAATGCGCTCCGTCAGCCTCCACAATGCATAAGATTGCATACCTCCCTGACGGTTGATATACGCTACCACCACTGTGTTGTCTTTTCAAATGAGAAGATGATGGTCTCTCACAAACATCCTTCAGTTCTAGGCAGTTTATATGCCACCTCACCTTCGTCCATGTGCCGAATGCCGGTCTGCTGTCGCAAAGGGCTCCCCAGTCGTTTAGTGATGCATCCGTGGTTTCAACTTTCTGTCTGACTACTCTGCCCATACTGATCAGCATTCACACACTTCGTGAACATTTGTGGAGCCAGGGCCAACACGAATAGCAGGACCTTGAACTGGTATGCCACTCCTTTAAACGCGAACCTTGGAAAGCGCCTGTGGTGAGGGGCTATTTTGATGTGGAAATAAGTGCCCTTTAGATCCACCACTATAAACCAGTCCCTGAGTTGAATATGTGTGAGGATATGTTTAATGATGGTCATTTTGAACAAAAGTTTTGCCAGGGTGCGATTTGTCTCAAGTCGTTAACAGCCTCGGTGAGGATATTCAGAAGTTTCTCATCCAGGGGGGTTTCTAGAGGAGCGCCTGCCTCCTCTATCGTCATGGCCTTCCTATTTGCGGTGAGAGGGGAAGGCAGAATGGCAGATAAGCCTCTATTACGGACAATAGCAAGTCTCACACGGAGGCTCTTGATTGGCTTCTCCTCACAAAAATTGCAATCAGACTCCCCCAGCGCCACTTCTGCATGGGAGCAGCCCAAGCATCTGGGAAGGAGAAAGATTCTGAGACAATGGATCTGCCATCAATGCCATTGTTTATTGCGATGCAATAGCGTGATTCAATCAGGCTTCAGCATTTTCAGAAAAAGGTAGTTTCCTCATAGTATCATCTAATGGTGCAATGTGAATGAGCTTAAAAGGGTACTAGAACCGGCAATATTATGTGTAAACTAGCTGCTCTCAAATAAAGATTTTTCTGATTGACTAATATTTGTTAATTTTAAGTTATTAGTCAAATAACAACAGCCATTAATTGCCTATAGCCAATCAGCGCTCAAGCGCAAGGATAAAGCTTGCCACAGTGCACCACAGAAGTAATGATTATGAATGCGTTTCTGTATTTTCGGCTGCAGTGACGAAGTCGAAGACACTGACTCATCATCTCCACAGTGGACATGCACGTTTCATATGGATTACATAATCTGAAAATATTTGTTTTCCATTTGAATTGGTTAATTTGAAAGTAGACATTTCGCTTTCTATAGAAATATTTATCATGTCTGTGAGGCAAGCACAGTGTTTCAGTTAATTTTTTTGACGTGCTCAAGTTCACAGAGGCCTAGACTGCAGCAAGCGCACCCTGTTTGCATTTCATTATTTTATGCTTTTTCATTATTTCATAATTTTTTTTTTCAGATGATAAGTCCCATTTAAGCTCGATGAACGAAACAAAAGTTTGTATGTCCTGACCGATGTAGACCAGCTGTAAATAATCTGTTCGTCACGGACTACGTGACTTCGCCACTTTCTGTGGATTTTTTTTCCTGTGACTAAACTTTTGATCGACTAAGCCTCTTCTTGTCGACTATTAAGGGACAGCCCTAGGGTAAACATTAAGTTATTCAACTAGGGTTGGGTATTGTTTAAATTTTATCGATTCCGATTCTGCTTATCGATTCTGATTCTTTTCAGTACCCAGTTTCGATTCCAATGTGATTAAATAATGATATCAAACATTTATCCTGTGTCTCTTTTTTGCAAACCATTTATTGGCGCTGAATACCATGAACAAAAATCAACAGGCTACATAAAAACTGGACTCTTTAAGAGCTGTTTGAGTGCAAAATAGAACTGCATGATTCTGGATAAATTTCGTTTTTTTTTCTTTCTTTTTTTCCCCAATGGAAGTTGTGGTTCTCTCATGATTCTGAAGAAAAAACATTAGACAACTAAACAAAATCACATGTAATTTATGAATTAATGATTAAATGACTCACTCTAGATGTACTTGTTTCATTACTGGATGAATCAGCTGTTTAAAAAAAACTGACATCGTAAAGACGTCTATCAGATATTTGTACACAGCAGATGCTTTCCAGATGAAGTGATCTTTAAAAGACATCTTGCAGATGTATGTGTGCTATTTGGGACACATGTAATTGGCCATTGCGTTCATGAAATCAACAAGTATATCTGTGATTAGCTACATTGCTCAACACAAGTTAAAAATGTGATTTTCACCACAGGGGGTCTTTAAACATTCTGACAAATAAGTAACTCGGTTTAAGTTCACCTGTGCATTCACTTAATTGATTGTGCATATTTAAGTAGTAATATTACGTTTATTACGGCATTCCAAGAGTCCAACCAGGGAGCTTTAACTGTTTTTGTCATTCTGTAGTTAGTCTGTGCAGTCGTGGTGGGGATTTTCATTTTTGCAAATTCAACATACAAGTAAAAATAAAAGCATACAAATATTCCTACATTCAACTATCAAGCCAAAGTACATTCTGAAGCAGCTTTATTTAGGTTACATCGTTCTGGCAGTAGGGGGTGGCAAGTGGTTGTCTTTATGAATGAGTCATCGTTCACTTAACCGACTTGTTGATTCACAGATTTATTCACTAGCAAAACCACTATCCACACTCTTTTTAATTTAAGAGCGGGTGCAGCCAATTGTAAACTTGAACTTGACTCACTGTCAAATGATTTGGTTCCATAAAACTGGAATTTATGTTCTGTGTTTATGTTCTCCATGCCTTGACCTAGTTTTCCTGTGTTGCTTGATTAGTTCATTAGTTTCCACATGTGTTCGTTAATCATCCTATTAGTCCATCGTATTTATAGCCCTGCCTTTCCTCAGTTTCTTTGTCCTGTCTCCGTTGTGTAAAGAGGTTGTTTTCTCCTACGTTCCCATTGAGATTTATTAAAGACTCTGTTCGTTTGATTATCTGCCTCCTTTGTACTCCTTCGAGCTCCTTTCCCCTGGCAACCCTTGACAGAAGACAGGACCTAAAAACAAAAAGAAGGGATGACTGCTGAGGACAAGTTGTGGGGTTTGCGGCAGGCCGGTCGGAGGTTGGAATGTGTGGAGGATTTCCTCGAGCTTACTAACCAGCTCAGCTGGCATGACGCCGCTCTTGGTGTGTGTTTTCTGCTGGGGCTGGACGGCGAGATGATCCGCTGCGATCTGCCCGTGAGTGATTTTCCCCTGATCGAGCTGATCAATCTCGTTCTTTATTTAAACAGTTCAAATTTAGAAGTTGAAGAAATAAAGGAAAAGTTTCAGTCTCGTCGTCCAGTTCCCTCTGAGGCACACTGTGTCTCGCCAGCTCACCCCATGCCAGGAACCCCCACATACTGCACCAACGGCTCGGACCACCTGCCCCGCCCCAAATACCCCCGTATCCTCCAGAGCTCCATCATTGTCCTCAGCCCAGAAACGCCAGCCGTTCCCGAGACAAGCCCGCTGGCTGCTTCAAAGACAAGCCCGCCGGCCGCTCCAGAGTCAAGTTCGCCGGCCGCCGCTGACTCAGCACTCTTGGACATGGCGCTACCTTCAGAGTTCTCGGCTCCTATCCTCACCCCAGAATCTGTTCCAGAAAGTTCTCCTTCATCTCCGCTGGTCCCGTCCAGCTCTCCATAGTCCCCTGAGTCTCCTTCGTCTCCGCTGGTCCCATCCAGCCCTCCTTCGTCTCCTGATTCCCCCGAGTTAGCAAGCCCAGCACCTCCAGAGCGCCCTCCAGTGCCCGCTCCTCCAGAGCACCCCCCAGAACTCCTAAGTTTCCCCAAGAAAATTTGGGGGGGTGGTGGCCGAGCCGGCTAAGGTCTTGGAGGATCCGCCATGGCCTCCTGAGTCCCCTGATCCGCCATGGCCTCCTGGACTGCCTGATCCACCATGGCCTCCTGAACTATCTGATCCACCATGGCCTCCTGAACTGTCTGATCCAACATGGCCTCCTGAACTGTCTGCTCCGCCATGGCCTCCTAGTCTGCCTGCTCCGCCATGGCGCCCCAAACTCCCTGATCCGCCCTGGAGGCCTTCCTTGTCTCCGCCCTGTTCCTGCCCTGCACCAGCCTCCAGTACTCATTCGAGCTCCTTTCCCCTGGCAACCCGTGTCAGAAACAAATTTAACAAAGATCAAAATCAGTCCATGTGGCAACTTATGCTGGAAAGCTAACCTGGTCCAGGGCAGGCAAACTGTCAGACTAAGCTGAGCTCCTCTAACACTGAACAATAGGAATGCAATGATATTACCATTGACTCTATCACATACTATCATAGCCATGCAGCCTTTTTCTCTGGTTTTATGACAGCTGTACCTTTTATAGTTAGAACAGATAGCATTAGAACTTTACAATCTAACATTGCTCTTTAAAGCTTTAAAATCACTAAACTAAAAGTTAAAATCACTAAATTAAAACTACATTTTAACTGCTACAAGAAACACACATTAAGTAGTAATTAAGTAGTAAGGTTAGAAATTAGGACTGTATTAGCTTACATTTTATTTACCCATTATAGTCCCTTTACAGTTACTGCTATCATAAGAATACACCTATATGTAGGTATAAAATTTTACAAAAGGCGCATTTAATGTCCAACAACGAATATTTTAGCAAAATGCATATTTGACTCAGAATTATTGCGCTCTGTCTGTTTAGCGTGCATGTGCGCAGCAGCGCTAGTTCACTCGCGTATGCGTCACCCACTCCTGACAGCAAGCAAAATTGATATATTTGCATGACTTTCTAACATTTACAGAGGAAAAATATACT
>NW_015544227.1:661287-665665 GCF_001515605.1 Sinocyclocheilus anshuiensis | reverse complement strand
ATTCGCTGTTTGCCATGGTGGATCGATTTGATCCATGATCGACATTAAGGGCTGCTTAAGGCCCCGATCAGACAGAACGCATTTTTTGCAGTGAGAGGTGCCTTTTTTAAATTGTTTTCGGTTGGCAGTGAGCGTTCTGCTCGCTGTTTATGCACCCTGTGTGCCTCGCGTTTTTGCAGGAGTGCTCTGAGCGCCTTAAGTTGAAAAAAAAGCATCTCTGAGTAGAAAAAGTGCTCGACGTCATTCGCGTTTTTTTCCATTGTCCAATCGCATGAATGGAGAGGTGGGCCTTCCGTTGTGGAGACGAAAGTTTAACGTTGCTTAGAAAGGCCGGAAACTGCAATGATGGAGGAGAAACTTTTGCTGTATTTTTTAAGGTTTCTGCTAATATGACAGTTTACTTAACAGCAAAAACCAAAGATTTTAGAGCGCTCACGCTATAATCCTTTGATTAGACTGACAGGACAGCTGATTTGGTGGTTGCCTAGCAACATAAAAAAAGCAGTGCACTGCACTTTTTTTTAAAAGTCACCAAGAAAAAGGCAGTGCGGTGCGCCTCGCACCTAAAAACGGTGTGATCGGGGCCTAAGATTAAGCGTCCACAAATTAGTTAGATTGTGTGAACTTACATTGTCGTTTATGGAACTGCTTTAGCCCCGATTGATTTGTTAGGTTATTTCAAGTCAGATTTTGGACTTTAATCCCAGCTTTTCCTCAGGTCTCTGTAGTGTTGTTGTGATACGTCATATTCACGCGCAGCGGTGATGAGAGAACGCGCTTGAGAAACAGTTTCGAGAGGAGAAATCAATTTACATATAAAATATTGGTCACTTTCTAAACAATAAAAGTGTAGCCATCCACTAGTAATTATATATAAATAAATCGGTTTTTATGTTAGAAACGATGAATCGCGATACAAATGCCAACTTGTATCCGATGCACACTTTTTAAACTGATGCATCACATCGTTAACTTTTTTTGCCAATGCACCGAGCGAATCGGTGAATCTTCCCTTCCCTACTATCTATAGAATAGCTTGTAATGATAATTTCTGTAAATATTTTGTAGGGTAAAATTTGCTATAGTCTACTGATTTTTACACCACTGATATTGATCTTCATCTCATATTTCTGCATTGCTCTGGTTTTGTTTAAGATTGCCCATGGTGTTGATCGGATCAAAGCCATAAAAACCTGCACCTCACATCTCATATTGGTGGCAATATGCTAAACTCAGGGATTTGAGCTCTCTCTGGGCTAAACTCGGGAACTACAGCCCTCTGGGGACTGGAGCTGGCTCAGGGGCTGGAGCCGACACTGGAGCTGGCTCAGGGGCTAGAATGAGGGCTGAGAACAGTCTTTTCCTCCTCATCCTCCTCCTTTGGTTAAGGGTGAACAGCGCGGCCGGCGGGCTTGATAACGGCGCGGCCAGGGGACTTGACATCGGCGAGGCTGGCGGGCTTGACTGAGGAACAGCCGGCAGGCTTGAGAGTGCTGCGATTGGCGGCCTTGACTGAGGAATGGCCGGCGGGCTTCTCTTCCCTTCAGCTTAGTCCTGTGGTGTCTGGGAGGTCAACAGGGCGGTAGTAATTTGCCCCGATCCAGAACAGCGAGTTGATGGTGGCGTCGTCCAACGCTGTCGCTGCGGCGAGCCCGCAGAATTCCCAGGCGTACGGAAAACAAAACACTTTCAAACACAGAAAAAAAGCACGGGGAGAAGAGGCGCCGCTCACTTTTTGCTGGTCCGGTATTCTGTCACGTTCGCTACTGTGAGGTAGCGCGGAGCGAGGAACGAGGAGACGTGGAGTATACTTTAAACAAAGAGACTTGGGCGCATGCCAAGTGTAGGCTTTCCCCCCTTTGTTAGGGTTTTTCAAGTGGATGGCCCATTACTTTTGGAACATAGTTGATTGAGGACAGCTGTATTCCCAGCTTGATTATGGGGAATGTCCCTTCCTGTGTTAAGCCGGATGGGTTTAGGAGTGGGCTGCCTCCCCAGGTCTCTGGGTATTTTTAAGTTGGCAGTCCCTCTGAATCCCGCTTATTAAGTTTGGGCTGAGTAGTCTGTTCCCTCTCTTCATGGCTTTAAGTGAACAGACCCTGCTCAGAGTGTAGCTGTCTGTGGATAGTTATGCTGCAGCTCAAACTTACTTTGCTCTGGAATATAGCAATCTGAGGGCAGCTGTGTTCTAGCCTGGCTTCTATGACTAGGTTGGGTTCCCCTTGGCACAAGCTCTCTCAAGTAAGAGCTGAAACATTGTCTAGGAATCTGCTATTTGAGGATATCTTCCAGCTCGGAGACTGCTCCCCTTGTTAGGTTATTTAAGTAGTGGTCTCCTTGAGCGCCTTGCCTAGACTGTGCTGTTTGGGTTTTAAGTAGATGGCCCACTTTCTATGGTCTGGGCAATATTCAGCCTTATCAATTCCCCCTTTAGTGTTATGGCCACTGCATTCATCAGGCTCTGATTCTGGACTAATGATGTTTTATGTGTTCGCTCTTTAGTGAATCATTTACTGATAGTCCGGATCTCCCTCATGTGAGCTTCTGGTCAATAACAATGGTGGTTCACTAGCCTCTTTGGGACTGACACTGATTAGAGACTTGCTTAGTAGCCATCTGAAGGTGGTTATACTCCAGCCATGGTTATGGCAGGACGAGTAGCTTTAAATACAGAGGTTAGTTGTTTTTTTAGTCCCTAGAGTCCCTTTTTCTAGAACATGGCTATCTGAGGGTAGCTATGTGTTAGCTTGGTGACTGCTCCCCTACTTAGGAATTTTAATTAGCCGTCTCCTTGAGCCCTTGCCTAAACAGTGCTGTCTCCCCTGTAAGGTTTTTAAGCTGACAGCCCTCTGCTGGTGATCTGGGCGATTTCAGTGGGTCCGCTTTTCTAGTAGCCCCTTCCTTAAAACATGACTATCTGAGGATAGCTATGTGCTAGCTTGGTGATTGCTCCCCTACTTAGGGTTTTTAAGTAGCAGACTCCATGAGCCTTAGCCAAGGCAGTGCTATGTCTCCTGTTAGGGTTGTAAGCAGATAGCCCACTCTCTGTGGTCTGGGAAGTTTTGTGGGAGGGTTTTTACTAGATTGCTCTCTGAGGCTAGCCATGTAGCTTATACCTACACCTTTGGTCTATGAGCCTTTGATAAGACCCTTAGAAAATAGCTATTTGAGGATAGCTGTTTTCAGCTACTCTCCCCTACCTGGGCCTTTAAGTAGTATCTCCTTGAGTTCCCATCTAGAGGCTTCTAGTGGTCTTATCTATTCTGGATAGTGTTACTCACATAGCATAGCTATCTGAGGATAGCTGTGTTCCTAACTTGGTGGTGGTTGCCCCCTTTTTCATCTGAAGCTGGGTTCCCCATTTCTGCCAAGTTATGTGAGCGGCCCGGGGCATCACTGGCTTGGCCCCTTTCTGAGGAAAGGTTAGGTGTATGTCTGTCACTTCCTTGGTGCTCCTCACCAGGTGGACAGGCATACGCCTCGGCATGGTATAGTATTTACTTACTTGGCATTTAGTTCCCCAATGTGTCCCTGGAAGGGGAAAGTCTTGGGTTACACATGTAACCATGGTTTTCCCCGAGAGGGAATGAGACACTGCGTCCCCTCGCCATGCTTTCTGCCTGCCTGTTTCATGTCTCCTTCAGACAACAGTTGGTGACGTATTCAGCAGGTGCCCATTTATACTGCCAGGCACCCACCCATGACATCATGGGCTATGTGGACCAATAGCATTGGAGTTTTTTCACACTGTTTCAGACACCGGTCCTGCCACCGGCATTCCCCAATGTGTCCACGGGGACCCCTGGTTACACGCGTAACCAGAGATGTTTCATTTTCTATTGTGAGGGTCTGTGTTGCCACCAAGCGGCAACCTCCTGCTCTCTCACGTGAAGCTAAAACGGAAGTGACTTAAACTGTAATTCATCAACTGGCCGCTAGAGGCTGGCTGCAAAAGGGAGTCAATCCCATAGACTCCCCATGTTAAAATGCCCAACTTCACAGCAGAAAAAAACATGTTAACAGCCTGGTTCAAAAAATTATTTTGGTCTATATAGCCAATTTTGCCCTTCATGACAACCGTGAGGGGGGTGAATTTTTTTATAACTCATCCGTTTAAATTATATTAAGTCTTAAGGTTCTGCATAATTAAGGGCGTGGCCACTTGAGTGACAGGTGGATTGCTGCTGCTGTCACCACTGGTGAGCTAGGTGGGCGTGGTTTCAGCAACCAGCTCCACCCACGTCCTGCCTCTTTGCCCATTTTAGATTATCCAGGAGTGACGCTCTGCGAAGATGGCGATGGCCAGCTCCGCCCACTTTGGGCTTCAAAAATGCTCTTCAGAAACCTACGGGTGACATCACGGACACTACGTCCATGT
>NW_015544227.1:648443-661042 GCF_001515605.1 Sinocyclocheilus anshuiensis | reverse complement strand
AAACAAATTTAACAAAGATCAAAATCAGTCACTGTGGCAACTTATGCTGGAAAGCTAACCTGGTCCAGGGCAGGCAAACTGTCAGACTAAGCTGAGCTCCTCTAACACTGAACAATAGGAATGCAGTGATATTACCACTGACTCTCTCACATACTATCATAGCCATGCAGCCTTTTTCTCTGGTTTTATGACAGCTGTACCTTTTATAGTTAGAACAGATAGCATTAGAACTTTACAATCTAACATTGCTCTTTAAAGCTTTAAAATCACTAAACTAAAAGTTAAAATCACTAAATTAAAACTACATTTTAACTGCTACAAGAAACACACATTAAGTAGTAATTAAGTAGTAAGGTTAGAAATTAGGACTGTATTAGCTTACATTTTATTTACCCATTATAGTCCCTTTACAGTTACTGCTATCATAAGAATACACCTATATGTAGGTATAAAATTTTACAAAAGGCGCATTTAATGTCCAACAACGAATATTTTAGCAAAATGCATATTTGACTCAGAATTATTGCGCTCTGTCTGTTTAGCGTGCATGTGCGCAGCAGCGCTAGTTCACTCGCGTATGCGTCACCCACTCCTGACAGCAAGCAAAATTGATATATTTGCATGACTTTCTAACATTTACAGAGGAAAAATATACTTGTGACATGTCAGTTATGCACCGAGGAAAAGACAACGTCTCAAATGCATTAAACGGCACAAATATATTCGCTGTTTGCCATGGTGGATCGATTTGATCCATGATCGACATTAAGGGCTGCTTAAGGCCCCGATCAGACAGAACGCATTTTTTGCAGTGAGAGGTGCCTTTTTTAAATTGTTTTCGGTTGGCAGTGAGCGTTCTGCTCGCTGTTTATGCACCCTGTGTGCCTCGCGTTTTTGCAGGAGTGCTCTGAGCGCCTTAAGTTGAAAAAAAAGCATCTCTGAGTAGAAAAAGTGCTCGACGTCATTCGCGTTTTTTTCCATTGTCCAATCGCATGAATGGAGAGGTGGGCCTTCCGTTGTGGAGACGAAAGTTTAACGTTGCTTAGAAAGGCCGGAAACTGCAATGATGGAGGAGAAACTTTTGGTGTCTGTCGCGGGTTACCCGGAGCTGTATTTTAAGGTTTCTGCTAATATGACAGTTTACTTAACAGCAAAAACCAAAGATTTTAGAGCGCTCACGCTATAATCCTTTGATTAGACTGACAGGACAGCTGATTTGGTGGTTGCCTAGCAACATAAAAAAAGCAGTGCACTGCACTTTTTTTTAAAAGTCACCAAGAAAAAGGCAGTGCGGTGCGCCTCGCACCTAAAAACGGTGTGATCGGGGCCTAAGATTAAGCGTCCACAAATTAGTTAGATTGTGTGAACTTACATTGTCGTTTATGGAACTGCTTTAGCCCCGATTGATTTGTTAGGTTATTTCAAGTCAGATTTTGGACTTTAATCCCAGCTTTTCCTCAGGTCTCTGTAGTGTTGTTGTGATACGTCATATTCACGCGCAGCGGTGATGAGAGAACGCGCTTGAGAAACAGTTTCGAGAGGAGAAATCAATTTACATATAAAATATTGGTCACTTTCTAAACAATAAAAGTGTAGCCATCCACTAGTAATTATATATAAATAAATCGGTTTTTATGTTAGAAACGATGAATCGCGATACAAATGCCAACTTGTATCCGATGCACACTTTTTAAACTGATGCATCACATCGTTAACTTTTTTTGCCAATGCACCGAGCGAATCGGTGAATCTTCCCTTCCCTACTATCTATAGAATAGCTTGTAATGATAATTTCTGTAAATATTTTGTAGGGTAAAATTTGCTATAGTCTACTGATTTTTACACCACTGATATTGATCTTCATCTCATATTTCTGCATTGCTCTGGTTTTGTTTAAGATTGCCCATGGTGTTGATCGGATCAAAGCCATAAAAACCTGCACCTCACATCTCATATTGGTGGCAATATGCTAAACTCAGGGATTTGAGCTCTCTCTGGGCTAAACTCGGGAACTACAGCCCTCTGGGGGAGCCGACACTGGAGCTGACTCAGGGGCTAGGATGAGGGCTGAGAACAGTCTTTTCCTCCTCATCCTCCTCCTTTGGTTAAGGGTGAACAGCGCGGCCGGCGGGCTTGATAACGGCGCGGCCAGGGGACTTGACATCGGCGAGGCTGGCGGGCTTGACTGAGGAACAGCCGGCAGGCTTGAGAGTGCTGCGATTGGCGGCCTTGACTGAGGAATGGCCGGCGGGCTTCTCTTCCCTTCAGCTTAGTCCTGTGGTGTCTGGGAGGTCAACAGGGCGGTAGTAATTTGCCCCGATCCAGAACAGCGAGTTGATGGTGGCGTCGTCCAACGCTGTCGCTGCGGCGAGCCCGCAGAATTCCCAGGCGTACGGAAAACAAAACACTTTCAAACACAGAAAAAAAGCACGGGGAGAAGAGGCGCCGCTCACTTTTTGCTGGTCCGGTATTCTGTCACGTTCGCTACTGTGAGGTAGCGCGGAGCGAGGAACGAGGAGACGTGGAGTATACTTTAAACAAAGAGACTTGGGCGCATGCCAAGTGTAGGCTTTCCCCCCTTTGTTAGGGTTTTTCAAGTGGATGGCCCATTACTTTTGGAACATAGTTGATTGAGGACAGCTGTATTCCCAGCTTGATTATGGGGAATGTCCCTTCCTGTGTTAAGCCGGATGGGTTTAGGAGTGGGCTGCCTCCCCAGGTCTCTGGGTATTTTTAAGTTGGCAGTCCCTCTGAATCCCGCTTATTAAGTTTGGGCTGAGTAGTCTGTTCCCTCTCTTCATGGCTTTAAGTGAACAGACCCTGCTCAGAGTGTAGCTGTCTGTGGATAGTTATGCTGCAGCTCAAACTTACTTTGCTCTGGAATATAGCAATCTGAGGGCAGCTGTGTTCTAGCCTGGCTTCTATGACTAGGTTGGGTTCCCCTTGGCACAAGCTCTCTCAAGTAAGAGCTGAAACATTGTCTAGGAATCTGCTATTTGAGGATATCTTCCAGCTCGGAGACTGCTCCCCTTGTTAGGTTATTTAAGTAGTGGTCTCCTTGAGCGCCTTGCCTAGACTGTGCTGTTTGGGTTTTAAGTAGATGGCCCACTTTCTATGGTCTGGGCAATATTCAGCCTTATCAATTCCCCCTTTAGTGTTATGGCCACTGCATTCATCAGGCTCTGATTCTGGACTAATGATGTTTTATGTGTTCGCTCTTTAGTGAATCATTTACTGATAGTCCGGATCTCCCTCATGTGAGCTTCTGGTCAATAACAATGGTGGTTCACTAGCCTCTTTGGGACTGACACTGATTAGAGACTTGCTTAGTAGCCATCTGAAGGTGGTTATACTCCAGCCATGGTTATGGCAGGACGAGTAGCTTTAAATACAGAGGTTAGTTGTTTTTTTAGTCCCTAGAGTCCCTTTTTCTAGAACATGGCTATCTGAGGGTAGCTATGTGTTAGCTTGGTGACTGCTCCCCTACTTAGGAATTTTAATTAGCCGTCTCCTTGAGCCCTTGCCTAAACAGTGCTGTCTCCCCTGTAAGGTTTTTAAGCTGACAGCCCTCTGCTGGTGATCTGGGCGATTTCAGTGGGTCCGCTTTTCTAGTAGCCCCTTCCTTAAAACATGACTATCTGAGGATAGCTATGTGCTAGCTTGGTGATTGCTCCCCTACTTAGGGTTTTTAAGTAGCAGACTCCATGAGCCTTAGCCAAGGCAGTGCTATGTCTCCTGTTAGGGTTGTAAGCAGATAGCCCACTCTCTGTGGTCTGGGAAGTTTTGTGGGAGGGTTTTTACTAGATTGCTCTCTGAGGCTAGCCATGTAGCTTATACCTACACCTTTGGTCTATGAGCCTTTGATAAGACCCTTAGAAAATAGCTATTTGAGGATAGCTGTTTTCAGCTACTCTCCCCTACCTGGGCCTTTAAGTAGTATCTCCTTGAGTTCCCATCTAGAGGCTTCTAGTGGTCTTATCTATTCTGGATAGTGTTACTCACATAGCATAGCTATCTGAGGATAGCTGTGTTCCTAACTTGGTGGTGGTTGCCCCCTTTTTCATCTGAAGCTGGGTTCCCCATTTCTGCCAAGTTATGTGAGCGGCCCGGGGCATCACTGGCTTGGCCCCTTTCTGAGGAAAGGTTAGGTGTATGTCTGTCACTTCCTTGGTGCTCCTCACCAGGTGGACAGGCATACGCCTCGGCATGGTATAGTATTTACTTACTTGGCATTTAGTTCCCCAATGTGTCCCTGGAAGGGGAAAGTCTTGGGTTACACATGTAACCATGGTTTTCCCCGAGAGGGAATGAGACACTGCGTCCCCTCGCCATGCTTTCTGCCTGCCTGTTTCATGTCTCCTTCAGACAACAGTTGGTGACGTATTCAGCAGGTGCCCATTTATACTGCCAGGCACCCACCCATGACATCATGGGCTATGTGGACCAATAGCATTGGAGTTTTTTCACACTGTTTCAGACACCGGTCCTGCCACCGGCATTCCCCAATGTGTCCACGGGGACCCCTGGTTACACGCGTAACCAGAGATGTTTCATTTTCTATTGTGAGGGTCTGTGTTGCCACCAAGCGGCAACCTCCTGCTCTCTCACGTGAAGCTAAAACGGAAGTGACTTAAACTGTAATTCATCAACTGGCCGCTAGAGGCTGGCTGCAAAAGGGAGTCAATCCCATAGACTCCCCATGTTAAAATGCCCAACTTCACAGCAGAAAAAAACATGTTAACAGCCTGGTTCAAAAAATTATTTTGGTCTATATAGCCAATTTTGCCCTTCATGACAACCGTGAGGGGGGTGAATTTTTTTATAACTCATCCGTTTAAATTATATTAAGTCTTAAGGTTCTGCATAATTAAGGGCATGGCCACTCGAGTGACAGGTGGATTGCCGCTGCTGTCACCACCATTGAGCTAGGTGGGTGTGGTTTCAGCAACCTGCTGCCGCCTCTTTGCCCATTTTCGATTATCCGGGAGTGACGCGCTGCCAAGATGGTGACGGCCCGCTCCGCCTACTTTAGGCTTCAAAAACGCTCCTCAGAAATCTACGGGTGACGTCATGGACACTACGTCCATGTTTTTATACAGTCTATGGTTGCCACCTTGTGCACCTACGCTTAGAACTAGTGATGTCTGATTCTTGAATGAATAATTTTTTGAGCCGGTTCTCGGGAGGTAACCGATCAAGCCGGTTCACAAATCGAATTGAATCAAACATTAATTTGGGGTTAATGATGCAAGACGCACAGCTGAAGTAGCACATGCGACTCGAAAAGAAGCGAATGAGCCTATTCAACCAACTGTCAAAATTTGCAGAAAATTACAGAGGATCCTAATGAGTGAGTTGCTGACATTATGCACATGTGTGTGTATCACCGGGGACTTGAATGAGACGCTGTGGGGACATGACCAGAGCAAAGGTGGGGAGACACTGCTTGCAGTTAATATAAAATATTTATTTACTCAAAACTTGCATTTCACAAAAAAACATAAACAAAACAAAACAGATCAAACCCGGGACACTAGTGTTGATCCTCCTCACGGAGGCCCCAACCAGAACTGACTCTAACAGACGAAGTGAGCCCTTTCAAACTCAAGGGTCAAACCAAATCATACTCACAGGGAAAATTAAAAAAAATCATACATATACATAAACACATAGATAAACTCAACAATTGAAAATCAAATTCAAAATAAATTTTAACTAGTGGTGATCCTCCTCACGGAGGCCCCAACCAGAACTGACTCTAACAGACGAAGTGAGCCCTTTCAAACTCAAGGGTCAAACCAAATCATACTCACAGGGAAAATTAAAAAAAATCATACATATACATAAACACATAGATAAACTCAACAATTGAAAATCAAATTCAAAATAAATTTTAACAATCAATACTACCCAAATAAATGCAAGAAATAAACAAAACAATACATTTATACTGGGGCTGCACGATAAATCGCATGCGATATTTAATGAAAGCCCGCAGGTGATGGAGATTTACCGCTGATTACAGAACCGGCTTTCTGACAAGATGTGCATTAAATATCGCATGCGATTTATCGTGCAGCCCTAATTTATACATACATTCAAATAAACACAATGAAACAATGACCCCCTGCTCATACTGGTAAGTAGACTATGCCTACACTACCCATAATTCCTCCTGATTGCATAAAAAAGGAAACAAGAAAGCCGCACTTCCTCTTAAACCCCCACCCCGGAACCATGCTGCAGCCATGAACCCCGAGACAAAAGGTAAGAAAATGAAGAAAGGAAACTTTTGGTTAGTGATGGCGAGATGAAGCCTTATGACGCATTGAAGCTTTTCATCCAAGTGGTTCACAAAAGGGTTAATTTCTGGAGGCTTCATTTGCTCACAATACCACCTGGTGGCCAAAGAGTGTAAAACAAGCAGATACATTACAGATGACCTGATGTGATATGATCAGAGCCGGCACCAGGGCAGCACTGATGAGGGGGCGGCTGAGGTAACTAAGGGGGGGCGATGAAGTAGCACAAAGTAAAAAAAAAACAAAAAAAACAAACTTGTGGCCCATTCACGTATTTGTCGGACCGTAAACAAACCTGCCCGCTACTATTAGAATACTGGGTTCACACAGATAGTGTTTTGGTCGTGAGACAGGTGGAAGTTTTATTTTTTAACCGCATAGTCTAGAGACGTGTTTTTAGAAGCTGAATTTCTTTTAACTTGAGCGCCGTGTTTTAGAATGATGTATTATGCGCGACAAGCTGCTATAAAGACCTGAGACGAGCGCAACATTCAAACACAAATTCAAAGATGTCCGTAGCGCATTTAGTTTGAAATACAATGGAAAAGTACCGCAGTGGAATGAAAAATGCGTTCTGAGTAAATGACCTTACTAAAAGGTACTTAGCAAATACAGATGGCAGAGTAGCTATTGAATAAAACAAAATCGCATAGGCAACAAATTCGAAAACCTGACATCCAGGAAATAATGTCTTAGGCAGCAGTTTTACCAGAAATACAGACAAGTGATACCAACACAACCAGAAATACTTAATTGTGTCTGCTTTACAATGAAACACAAGCTTATTGCGACCGATTCCCTGACATACATACTTAATTTTGTCTGCTTTACAATGAAACACAAGCTTATTGCGACCGATTCCCTGACATACATTCATTGCGACCCATTTAACGAGATGGTCCTCACTGCAGAACACAAGATCCAGGGGGCGAGGTTGGATCCAGATCCAACTCCTCCCACCTTACATATTCCTAAACCTACCCGTCTCCACCCCCTGATCCCTAAACCTACCCATCTCCACCCCTAAACCTACCATCTCCACCCCCTAGATGTGGATCCAACCCCGCCCACTGGATCTTTGTTCTGCAGTGAGGGGCTACTGCATTTAACAGATGCATCATTTTAAGTTAGGACAACTTGAACAGCAATAAACAATAACAATACAGCGACAAATAATCAACTAACTACGACCATCTAGCACTCTATTAACCATTAAAGAATTATTTAATCATACCTTTAGCTTACTCAGTAGTGCTGCATTCTTAGTTGAACCACTTGCGCGGAAAGTTTGTGTGTCAGATGTAACCATTAAAATGCGACTTTGTGAAACGGACTGTCCTAAATTGTTGCTATAGTAGCATCATATTAATGCTAGAAAGCCTATGCATTTGGCAACTGTATTTTTTTTTTAAATAAACCATTATATTTCATAAATAAAATCTATTTTCACACTCATCTTGAGTGAGGGGGCGGGATAGTCCGAGTGAGACGCCCCCCGTGGCGCCGGCCCTGGATATGATTACACTGTTTTGCGCCAGTTAAGGCTTTGAAATAACGGTGAAGAAAAAAATCAATTTCCACATAGACTAATCTATTTATATGAATATAGTGTGTATTTCATAATGATTGTATAACATAATATAGCATAACTGTGTAATAATAAACGTACTGGCTTGAAATGAATGGGGCTATCAAATGTGTGTAAATCAAGTCTTTGCTCATAATAGGCAGGAGGGCCAATATTATTAGTCTAAAACTGGAAAGTGGCTGAGTTTAACAGGGCAGAGGACTGTGAATTTACAAGATTCTAACTGCTTCCTGAACCACCCTGCGTTCCATTGTCCTAGGGCATAGGGCTCATCCCTATGCCCTAATCCCTTCAAAGGGTTTACCCTTCGGAGTGAGAGCCTCGAAGGGTTGAAGGGTGTAGGTGACCAAACAACTGTTTCTTGAAGTGCGCTTCTGTGTCATCATCACTTGCCCACACGGAGGCACCGTCATCATGCAAAGAAACTGCGCAAAGGATCATGGGAGCCCGAAGTGTCCATCAGTTGTACCCTTCGAAATCATTCATTCCGAAGGGCCCTTTGAAGTGGCCAGTTTTGAGCACTTCGTTTGGAATGATCTTCAATATGGCGGCCATGATTGTTTTCACTCCGAAGTGCCCTTCGGAGGGCGATATATCCCGTTTGGAACGCACCGCCAGTCTGACTATGCGAAGCTTCGGATGTCATCAATTACATCATTGCTCTAAAGTGATACAAGCCTCGATACGCGCTTCACTGAAAGCTGCCGGGATTTCTCCACACGCCTCGGCACAGAACGTAACATCACTACTTTTGGTGTCTTTTTTTCTTTTGTCTAATGTGCACCTTAGACTTGGAAAAATAACCCAAAGTGATTTTTAAACAACAAACATTTATACAAATGAACCAAACAAAAATAGTCACAACAAACAGGGATATACAAGAATTAGGGGTAACATGAGATCTTTACAGACACATGCGCAATAAGTTTCTTTAATAATAAAATGTACTGCAAATATGCTTATGAATAATTGTATTAAATAGATCAATGTTTTTATTAACACATGGAAAAACCTGAATTTTACTATGGTTTATCATGCATGCAGATTATATTTTAAGTTGTTAAGCAAAATCAGTGAGTTTATTCTTTCTACAGGCCTATACTTCAGACATGTAGAACATATCCGTGTTTATGCGTAGGCTAATCAATATTGGTCAGTCGTGACTTGTATCCGATATGAAAGATCAGGGAATGAAACTGTGACCACAAACATCATTAACTGATATTAACAAAAGGCTTTGAAAGGCTTTTTTGTTCTTTGAACCGGTTCATTGATCTGAACTGTCCGAAAGAACCGGTTCGTGGAAATGAATTGGACTTTGCATCACTAGACCGATGGTGAAAAAGCACCACAAATTTCCTCATGGATATGGCTTCATCTACAGTAGGGAAAGCATTGTCAGTAGCCGGTGATAAAGGCCTCGCAGAAATGCAAATATTGCATAATGTTCCGATTAATGAACATTGTGTTTGCCAAAGCTACAATCACTCATTTCTTCACACATATTCTATAGCAGTGTTTCTCAACCAGGGGTCCGTGGACCCCTAGTGGTCCTTGATGTAAGGCCAGGGGGTCCGTATAAAGTATGAATTTTTGTATAAATTTTGTATATTTTGACATGACGTGTTCCCATGAAAGAAAAATCCAATATAGCTGATGATATGGCCAAATACTGGACAAGTCAGCTAACTTGAATTATACTTGACTGTATTTGGTCCTCACAAAGACACAAATGATACATAGATGAGTCAATTTTGTTCTGGGGGTCCTTGAGGATGGTTCTGAATTGGACTGGGGTCCGGTACGCCAAAAGGTTGAGATTCACTGTTCTATAGCAATGTTACGCTCAACACCGAACGTGCTTGTGTAAAAAAAATGTATGTACTGGAGCCGATTCTGTTTAACCCCAACATGATTTCCCTTACTCCAATAAAACATTATGACATTTTTTTTTAAATTCAGTATTCACAATGAAGTGCTTATGAATAGGATATTGCTGAATATTGAAAAAAAATTACATTTAAAGATTAGGGCATTCTTCAAATCACTGGTTTTATTCATGAATTTATGTTTTATTTGGCCTATTTTAGCACCCAAATGATTTAATCATGTTGAATATGGCCTCTATTAAAATGACCCACAAAAGATACAATCTTTGTTCATTTATTTTCTTCTCAATTGCGCCCCCTGATGGTGAGCATTTCAACTGTAGTCGAGTTTAATAAATGGGCTTTTATATATATATATATATACAGTATATATGTGTGTGTGTGTGTGTGTGTGTGTGTGTCCTCTCCCGTTTAGCTTTATTAAGGAAGAACGGGAAACAAAAATTAGAAAAAGGATTAAGAACTATTTTTATTTTCTTTATCTTTTAGAAGGAGAATTTTAACTGCTATAAATACTTAAATGGCTATGTGGGCTACATACAAGTCAGACCCACTATATCCCCTGTATTTTTGGGGGCATAATTTCATAAGTTGTCCCTCTTTATACAGCTTTACAGTAACTATACAGTTGTATAGCATTACTCCTGCATCTTTTTCTTCAAATCTGTTGGGAGAAGGGGTGATCTATGAACTAAAGTCCCATGTGCAAGAGAATGATCTACTATATATTTATCTGATGGCTGGTAAAATAGTGAGATGGTGGCACCTTTGGAGAAGGTAGAGTATAAACCATGTGTTTCCTCTGCTCTGTTTCTCTGTAATGCTTTTACTGCCTCTTATCAAATATGTTCAATATGATTATATCAAAGAAAATTAAGGCATTTTCATTAATGCTCCATGACTGGAAATGAAATGATTACTTGAACATTCTCTGTTTTTGAATGGATTGAATCACAGGTGACACAAAAAGCCAGACAACAGTTATCATGAGCTCCATGCAGTCAGACTCCTCCGCAAATGTGACCTTTGTTCGTCCTGCAACATTTTTCCTCAATGGCTTTTCTAATGTTCCACATGCAAAATACTACTATGTGTTCTTGGCTTTAGTGTATTTTGTGACTGTTTTAGGGAATTCATTTATCATGTGTATCATATATTTGGCCCGCAGACTTCACACAGCCAAATACATTGCTGTTTTCCATCTGGCCCTTTCTGATCTCTGTGGAAGCTCAGTTTTGATTCCAAAAATCATTGACACATTTTTGTTTGGGCACCATGACATTTCATATGACGTGTGCTTTGTGAGTATGTTTTTTGTATATAATTTTATGAATCTGCAGTCTTTGACACTGCTTGTCTTGGCTTATGACAGACTGGTTGCTATTTGTTTTCCTCTACAGTATCATGCCATTGTAACCAAACCAGCCATGTTTCTGATCATAGGGGTGATGTGGATTGTGTCTATGGCATATTTTTCTGTACATGTAGGTCTGCTGACTAGACTCTCTATTTGTAGTTCTAATGTGGTTAATAGTTATTTTTGTGATTATGGCCCTGTTTGTAGACTAGCTTGTAATGATAATTCCCTAAATTTACTGATGGGAAAAATTTGCTTTGGTTTCCTGATTTGCTTGCCTCCAGTACTGATCATCATTTCATATTTCTGCATTGTTCTGGCTCTGCTTAAGATTGCTCATGGTGTTGATCGGATCAAAGCTATAAAAACCTGCACCTCACATCTCATATTGGTGGCAGTTTTTTATCTCCCAATTTTAAGTAATAACATTGCCGCTGCCACAACACCTATCCATCCAAACGCCCGGATAATTAACAATTCTTTGACCCAGATAATTCCACCTATGCTGAATCCCATCATATACACTCTAAAGACAGAGGAGGTCATGCAATCCATAAAAGAACTGTACAAACGCAGTAAGGTGAATACAACTAGTGAAAAAATTATGAAATTCAGTGTAAGAAATTGAAAGTGATCAAAAAGGACTTATTTAAAAGGTTGTTAATACTATATTTTACTTATTTTACTGTTGGATTGCTTTCATTATCTATTTGAATGAGACTGTCCATCTTGTATCTTGTATAAAATAGACATGCTAGTATAAAAAAATCCTTTGTCACAGTTTTTTCCGTGAATGTCAAAAGGTTTTCGAAACACTTCTTTGTCTGTGATATGTTTGCCGTTTACTTATAATTTACTTATTCCCACCATTCTGTAATATGACATATTATCAGGTATTTCTTTCTTTTGCAGGGTGAAATTTTTTTTTCTTGAGAGTGATTCCAGACCATGTAATGCAGGCATGTGCTTCAGTGAACGTAATCCTTATATGACATTAAAAAACATAAATGTTCAACTTTGAACCATGAATCCTGAATCTTCTGTTCAATCCATAATTTTTTTGACAAAAAAGCATAATGCAGAAAAAACACAACTTGACAAAACATTGTTTTACAAGTCAAGTCAAGTCAAGTCACCTTTATTTATATAGCGCTTTTAACAATACAGATTGTGTCAAAGCAACTGAACAGCATTAATTAGGAAAATAGTGTGTCAATAATGCAAAATGACAATAGTAAGCACTAATTTTTCAGTTAAAGGCAGTTCATCATTGAATTCAGTGATGTCATCATCCAGCTCAGTTCAGTCTATGATAAGTCCCCAACTAAGCAAGCCAGAGGCGACAGCGGCAAGGAACCAAAACTCCATCGGTGACAGAATGGAGAAAAAACCTTGGGAGAAACCAGGTTCAGTCGGGGGTCCAGTTCTCCTCTGGCCAGACAAAACCAGCAGTTCAATTTCAG
>NW_015544227.1:643538-648150 GCF_001515605.1 Sinocyclocheilus anshuiensis | reverse complement strand
GTTATTCCAGAGTTTGGGCGCTAAATAGGAAAAGGATCTGCCTCCAGCAGTTGATTTTGATATTCTAGGTATTATCAATACAATAGTATTATTGATTTTGTAACTTTTGACAGTTGTCTGTAGACAGAAAAGGGTGGAACCTTCCAGTTCATCTCTGAGAGGTATAATGGGAAAAGAAAAAGAAAAAAGATAAAAAGAAGACAAGCCTGTTTGTTCAAAAGATGGGATAAATGGAAGATAACAAATCAAAAATATTTATGCCACAATTTCTTTTTAGTAATAGGACTATGAAAATCCCTGTATATTTCTTTACTTTGCAAATCATGGGTCAATACATTATATCAACTTTAAAAAGCTTTAAGAGAAATGTTTTTGTTATCTTGTTTTTTTTTTTCTCAATCATAGTTTGTAAAGATTACTCCTACCATTTTTTTCCCTGAAGTCTGGAGGAAGAAGGGCTGATCCATGAACCTAAGTCCCAAGTGCAGGAGAATGATTCAATATAAATATGTCTGATAGCTGATAGAATAATGACTGTGTGGCAGTATTGGAGAAGGTAGAGTATAAACCATGTGTTTCTGCTGTTTCTATCTAATGATTTTACTGTAGTGAGTCAATGGTTGCATTATTATTTTAGAATCTATCATATTAGAGCAGGACATTCGCTGTGACTGGAAATGAAATCAATATTTGAATGTTCTCAGTTACTGAGTGCATTTCAATAACAGTTCTTCATCACAGGTGATACAAAAAGCCAACAGGTATCATGAGCTCCATGCAGTCAAACTCCTCTGCAAACGTGTCCTTTGTTCATCCTGCAACATTTTTCATCAAAGGCTTTGTTAATATTCCACTTGCAAAATACTACTATGTGTTCTTGTCTTTAGTGTATGTTGTGACTATTTTAGGGAATTCATTTATCATGTGTATCATTTATTTGGCCCGCAGACTTCACACAGCAAAATACATTGCTGTTTTTCATCTGGCCTTTTCTGATCTGTGTGGAAGCTCGGCTTTGATTCCAAAACTCATAGATGTGTTTTTATTTGAGCACCAGGAAATTTTATATGAAGCATGTTTGGCAAATATGTTTTTTGTGTTTCATTTCGTAGAGGTCCTTTCTAGGTGCTGATCCACCATCTGGCCTGAATACGTACTGGATCCGGGTGACTGCAGTGACCATCTGATCTGGATACAGACTGGATCTGGTGGCTATGGTGACCTCGGAATAAGAGAGAAACAGACTAATATTAGCGTAGATGCCATTCTTCTAACGATGTAGCGAGTACATCGGGTGTTATGAGAAGTGTTCCCGGTTCTGGTTGACCTAATTAATGCAGCCTAAAAATCCTTTAACGGATTTGAATATTAGAAGCGTATTAGTGTGTTATGTGTAAGCCAGGTTAAAGAGATGGGTCTTTAATCTAGAATTAAACTGCAAGAGTGTGTCTGCCTCCCGAACAATGTTAGGTAGGTTATTCCAGAGTTTGGGCGCTAAATAGGAAAAGGATCTGCCTCCAGCAGTTGATTTTGATATTCTAGGTATTATCAATACAATAGTATTATTGATTTTGTAACTTTTGACAGTTGTCTGTAGACAGAAAAGGGTGGAACCTTCCAGTTCATCTCTGAGAGGTATAATGGGAAAAGAAAAAGAAAAAAGATAAAAAGAAGACAAGCCTGTTTGTTCAAAAGATGGGATAAATGGAAGATAACAAATCAAAAATATTTATGCCACAATTTCTTTTTAGTAATAGGACTATGAAAATCCCTGTATATTTCTTTACTTTGCAAATCATGGGTCAATACATTATATCAACTTTAAAAAGCTTTAAGAGAAATGTTTTTGTTATCTTGTTTTTTTTTTTCTCAATCATAGTTTGTAAAGATTACTCCTACCATTTTTTTCCCTGAAGTCTGGAGGAAGAAGGGCTGATCCATGAACCTAAGTCCCAAGTGCAGGAGAATGATTCAATATAAATATGTCTGATAGCTGATAGAATAATGACTGTGTGGCAGTATTGGAGAAGGTAGAGTATAAACCATGTGTTTCTGCTGTTTCTATCTAATGATTTTACTGTAGTGAGTCAATGGTTGCATTATTATTTTAGAATCTATCATATTAGAGCAGGACATTCGCTGTGACTGGAAATGAAATCAATATTTGAATGTTCTCAGTTACTGAGTGCATTTCAATAACAGTTCTTCATCACAGGTGATACAAAAAGCCAACAGGTATCATGAGCTCCATGCAGTCAAACTCCTCTGCAAACGTGTCCTTTGTTCATCCTGCAACATTTTTCATCAAAGGCTTTGTTAATATTCCACTTGCAAAATACTACTATGTGTTCTTGTCTTTAGTGTATGTTGTGACTGTTTTAGGGAATTCATTTATCATGTGTATCATTTATTTGGCCCGCAGACTTCACACAGCCAAATACATTGCTGTTTTCCATCTGGCGCTTTC
Source organism: Sinocyclocheilus anshuiensis (assembly GCF_001515605.1). NCBI lineage: Eukaryota > Metazoa > Chordata > Actinopteri > Cypriniformes > Cyprinidae > Sinocyclocheilus > Sinocyclocheilus anshuiensis. The sequence continues at coordinate 645,683 of NW_015544227.1, read as the reverse complement.
TGATCTGTGTGGAAGCTCAGCTTTGATTCCAAAACTCATAGACATATTTTTATTCGAGCACCAGGACATTTCATATGAAGCATGTTTGGCAAATATGTTTTTTGTATTTCATTTCATGAATCTGCAGTCTTTGACACTACTTGTTTTGGCTTATGACAGATTGGTTGCTATTTGTTTTCCGCTATGCTATCATGCCATTGTAACCAAACCAGCCATGTTTCTGATCATAGGGGTGATATGGATTGTTTCTGTGACCTTTTTTTCTGTACATGTAAATTTGGTCAATAGACTCTCTTTTTGTAGATCTAATGTAATTGATACTTATTACTGTGATTTTGCCCCTATATATAGACTAGCCTGTAATGATAATTTTGTGCATATTTGTCACGGAAACGGGTGTGTGGAGGCAGGCAGGACGACGAGGACGACAAGGATTCCAATAATGACATTTATTGTAGACACAACAAGGCAGGTTCAGGTAGGTGAGACACACACTCGGGGTAACATTAACATTAACAATAACCGACACCAATGCTCAGACAGACAGGAACTAATATGGGGTGAATAATTAGAGGCAGACAGGTGAGCACAATGACGGTGATTAACTAATGATTAGACGGGCTAAACCAACACAAAGGGAAGAAACCACAACAAACAGTCCACAGGGCCGTTACAATATTATGATGGGAAAACTTATCTTTGGTCTTCTGATTTGCATACCTCCAATACTGATCTTTATTTCATATTTCTACATTGCTCTTACTCTGCTTAAGATTGCTCATGGTGCTGACCGGATCAAGGCCATGAAAAGCTGCACCTCACATCTCATATTGGTGGCAATTTTTTATCTCCCAATTTTAAGCAATAATATTGCAGCCTTAACAACATTTTTCCATCCAAACGCCCGGATAATTAACAATTCCCTGACACAGACAATACCACCTATGCTGAATCCCATCATATACACTCTAAAGTCAGAGGAGGTCATGCAGTCCATAAAAGAACTGTACAAACGCAGTAGGGTGCATGCTACTATGACAAGAAATGTGAAATGCAGTGGGAGAAATAAAAAATTATTTAAAAGGAGTCTGCACTTTTCAATATAATGTTAGCTGACATTTATCATCTGTTTGAATGAAACTCTAGTTTCATTATTAGTTTGAAACTCTTGAAAACTAATAATATACTTACAACACAGAAGCTATTCTGTGTTGTAAGTATATTATTAGTTTTATTGCCACTTTAGAACATTTAACAAATACTTATTTAACAGAATATTTTGACTTGGTGTGTTTACACAATTTATACAAATAGGCTATCATGTGTCATTATCCCACTGGCATGTTAAACGTGTGAATAAATACATATTTGTTCCTCAAAGTGGTACTGTTGTTTCAGTGATTGACTTTATTGAAATGTGAATTGAACGTCATGATTTGATGAAGAAGGTGAACTCATTTGAGATGCCAATTTGCAATAAATAAATAAATAACAATAATAAATAAATGTTAAATTCTTAAATTTAGTCAATTAAATTGTTTTAGTAAATTAGTTTAAAGTAATATGACACTCTAGGCTGTTACCAATTAAATTAGTACCAATCAAAGCCATCTTTGCCCTACAGAGGTGGCAAAGAAGCTGCATTACTTTAGATGTAATTACTAGGGCTGGGTTTTGACACAAATTTCACGATTAAATCCTCATTCACAAGCTTGCGATTCGATTCGATTCGATTCAATATAGATTATTTTGGATATACAGGTGCATTTCAATAAATTAGAATGTCGTGGAAAAGTTCATTTATTTCAGTAATTCAACTCAAATTGTGAAACTCGTGTATTAAATAAATTCAGTGCGCACAGACTGAAGTAGTTTAAGTCTTTGGTTCTTTTAATTGTGATGATTTTGGCTCACATTTAACAAAAACCCACCAATTCACTATCTCAACAAATTAGAATATTTCATAAAACCAATAAAAAATACATTTTTAGTGAATTGTTGGCCTTCTGGAAAGTATGTTCATTTACTGTACATGTACTCAATACTTGGTAGGGGCTCCTTTTGCTTTAATTACTGCCTCAATTCGGCGTGGCATGGAGGTGATCAGTTTGTGGCACTGCTGAGGTGGTATGGAAGCCCAGGTTT
>NW_015544227.1:639465-643388 GCF_001515605.1 Sinocyclocheilus anshuiensis | reverse complement strand
TCAAAAAACACAATGGACCAACACCAGCAGATGACATTGCACCCCAAATCATCACAGACTGTGGAAACTTAACACTGGACTTCAAGCAACTTGGGCTATGAGCTTCTCCACCCTTCCTCCAGACTCTAGGACCTTGGTTTCCAAATGAAATACAAAACTGGCTCTCGCTTAATTTGTTTGTGGCTGTCATGTTTCAGCTACAAAAGAATGTGACCTTAGAGAACTAAAGTATTATGTTAGTGTCGTATTGTTACTCTATCAAAACTTTAAAAATGTGATGCTTTGTGTACAGCATCACTTTTGATCATAAATGGAAGAATGCACATAGGTCAACTTCATAAGCCTAGAATTTTGGGGTATAGTAATTTCAGAAGTTATCTCTCTTTATACTTCTTTAATGTAATTATCATTAGTCACTACTGTTATCATAAGTTTGTACAGTATTCCTGTTTAACAATAAATTTATGATGTCACGTGCTAAATTTACTCCTGCCCATTTTTCCTCAACTCTGCAGGGAGAAGAGATGATCTGTGGACTTAAGTCCAAAGCGCAAGAGAATGATTTACTATAAATTTGTCTGATGGCTGGTAAATTAATGAGGTGGTGGCAGCTTTGGAGAAGGTAGAATATAAACCATGTGTTTCCTCTGTTTCTTGCTACTGATTTTACTGCAAATTACTCTTATTATTAGTGCAATATGACTATATTAAAGAACATCCAAACATTTTTGTTAATTAAAGCACTGTGACTGGAAATTAAATCATTTTAATATGAATATTCTCTGTTATTTAATGTATTTCTATAACTGTTCATCACAGGTGAAACAAAAAGCCAGACAACAGGTATCATGAGCTCCATGCAGTCAGACTCCTCCGCAAATGTGACCTTTGTTCGTCCTGTAACATTTTTCATCAGTGGCTTTTTTAATATCCCACATGCAAAATACTACTATGTGTTCTTGTCTTTAGTGTATGTTGTGACTGTTTTAGGGAATTCATTTATCATGTGTATCATTTATTTGGCCCGCAGACTTCACACAGCCAAATACATTGCTGTTTTCCATCTGGCGCTTTCTGATCTGTGTGGAAGCTCAGCTTTGATTCCAAAACTCATAGACATATTTTTATTCGAGCACCAGGACATTTCATATGAAGCATGTTTGGCAAATATGTTTTTTGTATTTCATTTCATGAATCTGCAGTCTTTGACACTACTTGTTTTGGCTTATGACAGACTGGTTGCTATTTGTTTTCCTCTACAGTATCATACCATTGTAACCAAACCAGCCATGTTTCTGATCATAGGGGTGATGTGGATTTTTTCTGTCACTTTTATTGCTTCAATGGTGAGTTTGATCACAAGACTCTCTATTTGTAGATCTAATGTAGTCAATAGTTATTTTTGTGATCATGGCCCTATTTATAGACTAGCTTGTAATGATAATACCAGTAATATTATCATGGCAAATATTTGCTTTGGTCTCCTTGTATGTATGCCACTGATATTGATAATCGTTTCATATTTCTGCATCGCTTCAGTTTTGCTTAAGATTGCTCAGGGTGCTGACCGGATCAAAGCCATGAAAACCTGCACCTCACATTTCATGTTGGTGGTAATTTTGTATGTGCCACTTTTAGGTATTAATATTGCAGCTTTAGCAACTTTTATCCATCCAAACGCGAGAATAATTAACAATTCTCTGACACAAACAATACCTCCTATGCTGAATCCCATCATATACACTCTAAAGACAGAGGAGGTCATGCAGTCCATAAAAGAACTGTACAAACGCAACAAGGTGAACACAATAGGCTACTACAGAGCAAAAGGTTAAATGCAAAGGGTTATTAAAAAAATAAGATTGATTTTGTTGAACTGTATTAAGGAATCTGTACTTGTGTGTTGACTATGAATATCCAATTGGTTGTACAATCAGTTGAGAGCATTCAACAAATATTTAATTTAACAGAACTGACTGACCTGTGTGTGCTATATCTCGGGTGGGGATACACACGATTTGTGCGTCATCTGTTAACAGAACTGACTGACCTGTGTGTGCAGATGTTGTAGAAAATAATCTCACAGCCTTCTCATATGTAATAAAAATAAATCACTCAAAATATTTGAGGTCACAGAATTTAGAATTTGCATTGTAATGAAGTTGTATTGTATTTGTATTGTATTGTAATGAATGGCCAGTAATGAACTGAACTAAAGTAATAAATTTACTTCATTTTGTTTTCTTGGAAATGATTGAAATGTTTGTTTGAAGTGCAACAAGGCTTTTCATGTGTGCTGATGTGATCTTGTGTACATAAGGATCGTTCACACAAAAATAAAAATAATTTACTCATACACATATTGTGCCAAAGCCATTTGACTTCACAAAAAGTCACATTAGCCTGGCAATTAATTTTCAACAAATGGAAAAAAAAAGTTATTAAATAAAATAAAAGTGAATGGTGTTCAATGGAAAAAAGGCATTCATACAATGTACAAATGACATGAAGGTGAGTAAATGGTGATAGTATTTTCATTTCACATCTCTGTGTAAAAAGATATAAACATCATACATTGTGTATATTTATTAACATCAACATGTAAATATGCATATATGTCACTAATGAAGGAAGTTCACAAATCACTTGTGACCCACAGTGTGACCCACAATGCCAAAGCTTAGACAACAGTATAGTATGTAAAGTCAAATATACAGAAACTTCTACAGAAACTATTAAAAAGGACACTGAGAATAAAAGAAGTACTGCTGTTTGATTAGGGGGAAAACAAAAACTGATTCTAGTGTGTCCTCTAGTGGCAAAAGCAAGTGTTGTGCTGGATGATGGGTTGAGCTAATTGTGACTTGCTGTGGACAGTTTTTTGTTTTGCCAATAGATCGATGTGGCAACCATATTATACAATGCATATTTTTTGAATAAATATTTTTAATGGCTGTAAAGGTAGAAAGAGTCACACTTTTGACATTTCTAAAATATAATAACAACAAAGGCATTGTAACTAGGCCTGTCAAGATTCAAAAGGATAGGAAGTATCTTAAAGTATCTTAAAATAAGTCCAATACCTTCTGCATATTCATTGGTTGATGAAGGCAAAACATTACAGGCAAACATTTTTTTTCATGCACTGGTCAATTTTGATATTTTCGGCTGTTTGCCCAAATATGGCTTTTCATAACATGATGTTTCAGACTAGAAGAAAGAAACAACCAAAACACACGTTTAGATGTTTATTTTAATACACGTTATCTATTTATGTCTGTAGATTTCTGTTAAAATACATATCTTTAAAGGCATTTTTCTCAAAATGAGTTCCCCTTCAGGAACTCCAGCTGCGTCAAAATGCTTTGGGAACGCCCCACCGAGACAACGTACTGAAGCATGTATGAAATCGGTCCAATAGAGAAGCGAGACGTCACGAGCGGGGTGACATGAGCAACCAGGAAATATAAAAGCACATCCGGCAAACGCACATGTTAGCTTCTGCTCTTCAGCGAGTGCATCTGTCTGTCTATGTGTGTGTGTGTGTGTGTGTGTGTGTTACAAGCACTCAGTTTAGAAAGCAAAAAGAAAGAAAGTAATAATGCCAAACTCAAAAGCTAAATCAGTGGCGAGCGGACGGCATTTCAAGTCGTGTGTTCCTCCCTGCCCATGCTATATCTCGGGTGGGGATACACACGATTTGTGCGTCATCTGTTTGGGAGTGGAGCATGCACGGTCAGCTCTCGAGGGGGCTGACTGTCATGATTGTGAGCTTCTCCCGCTCCGTGTGCTCTGCTCCCGCCTGGCTGTTTTCGGCCAGGTTCACAATACTGCTGGGTCCGGCCCCGCTGTTGCGGCAGCTGTTATCGTGGGGATCGCAAGTGGATTTAGCGGAGGGATCCGAGACGGGCTCGTCCTTATCT
>NW_015544227.1:620391-639449 GCF_001515605.1 Sinocyclocheilus anshuiensis | reverse complement strand
AAAAGGACACTGAGAATAAAAGAAGTACTGCTGTTTGATTAGGGGGAAAACAAAAACTGATTCTAGTGTGTCCTCTAGTGGCAAAAGCAAGTGTTGTGCTGGATGATGGGTTGAGCTAATTGTGACTTGCTGTGGACAGTTTTTTGTTTTGCCAATAGATCGATGTGGCAACCATATTATACAATGCATATTTTTTGAATAAATATTTTTAATGGCTGTAAAGGTAGAAAGAGTCACACTTTTGACATTTCTAAAATATAATAACAACAAAGGCATTGTAACTAGGCCTGTCAAGATTCAAAAGGATAGGAAGTATCTTAAAGTATCTTAAAATAAGTCCAATACCTTCTGCATATTCATTGGTTGATGAAGGCAAAACATTACAGGCAAACATTTTTTTTCATGCACTGGTCAATTTTGATATTTTCGGCTGTTTGCCCAAATATGGCTTTTCATAACATGATGTTTCAGACTAGAAGAAAGAAACAACCAAAACACACGTTTAGATGTTTATTTTAATACACGTTATCTATTTATGTCTGTAGATTTCTGTTAAAATACATATCTTTAAAGGCATTTTTCTCAAAATGAGTTCCCCTTCAGGAACTCCAGCTGCGTCAAAATGCTTTGGGAACGCCCCACCGAGACAACGTACTGAAGCATGTATGAAATCGGTCCAATAGAGAAGCGAGACGTCACGAGCGGGGTGACATGAGCAACCAGGAAATATAAAAGCACATCCGGCAAACGCACATGTTAGCTTCTGCTCTTCAGCGAGTGCATCTGTCTGTCTATGTGTGTGTGTGTGTGTGTGTGTGTGTTACAAGCACTCAGTTTAGAAAGCAAAAAGAAAGAAAGTAATAATGCCAAACTCAAAAGCTAAATCAGTGGCGAGCGGACGGCATTTCAAGTCGTGTGTTCCTCCCTGCCCATGCTATATCTCGGGTGGGGATACACACGATTTGTGCGTCATCTGTTTGGGAGTGGAGCATGCACGGTCAGCTCTCGAGGGGGCTGACTGTCATGATTGTGAGCTTCTCCCGCTCCGTGTGCTCTGCTCCCGCCTGGCTGTTTTCGGCCAGGTTCACAATACTGCTGGGTCCGGCCCCGCTGTTGCGGCAGCTGTTATCGTGGGGATCGCAAGTGGATTTAGCGGAGGGATCCGAGACGGGCTCGTCCTTATCTCGGTCCTCACCCGCTAGATCTATGGCTCCCTCTCATGGATCGGAAGCCCACCTCGCGGTTTCTTCCACCCGGAGATAGAGCCAGACGCTTCATCTGTCTTCTTCTGAGAAGATTGATGTGATGAGCATCAACACGGAGAAGACTGTGGACTAGCCACCACAGTCCCTCGCATATGAGGAGCTCGTGGAGGTTGTGACTCGCGCTGTAGCCAAATTAAATATCAAGTGGCCAGCCGAGCAAATTGGACGAGTGTTTTCTAGGAATAAAATCACAGCCTTCACGACGGGGCCTTCCGTTTTTCCCTGATCTCCATGCTGAGGTATTGAGATCGTAGGAGAAACCGTATTCATCCTGACTTTTCAACCCCACTGTCTTGAATTATTCTAACATCACGGGGCTGAATGAGAAGGGATATGGGGCGATGCCGGCGGTGGAGCAGACGCTTGCGAGCTATCTCTCCCCGTCTTCAGCATCGTCCCTGAAGGCCCCGAAGCTTCCCACCAGGCCAGTAAGACTGACATCCAGCCTGGTTGGGAAAGCTTATACGGCGACAGGTCAGGCCGGTGCGTGTCTGCACACTATGGCAGTGTTACAGGCGTACCAGTCCGACCTGCTAAAAGACCTGGACGAAAGGGAGGAAGAGGAATCCGATGTAGTCACCGAACTGCGTCGAGCCACAGACCTGTTGCTTCGGGGCACCAAAGAAATGGCCAGAGCCATCAGCCGTTCAATGGCAGCATTGATGGCCAAGGAGCGGCACCTGTGGTTGAATCTGTTCGAGTTAAAAGATAAGGACAAATTCTTCCTGCTGGATGCCCTGCTATCACCTTCTGGCCTCTTCGGCGGCGCAATAGACACTGTTGTTGAGAGGTTTTAGGAGGCGAAGAAGCAGCCGGAGGCATTCCAGCGCTTCCTCTCTCACCGTTCCAAGGTCTTTGGGACTGCTGATCGGGAGCAGTCCCAGCCGTCCAGCTCCTCATATCGCCAGACCCAGAAACAGAGCGTCGGCAGCGTAGGCTTCTGATCCCCGAGAGCGGGCGCTGGATCTGGTGGGTGACGAAGAAGATAGGGACTCGCCCGTCTACATTCCCTCCACCGGATCCATATGCGAACCCCACGAGCACAGCCGCCGCTCCGCCTCGGTGAAAGCAGGGCCGGCACCGCGAGAAATGCTAGTGAAGGCTCTCTCCTCAAAGAGAGCCTTCTGAGAGCGAAGCAAGGCAGTAACAAATGCTCGCAATGCGGGTGGTCAGCTCCCTCAAGAGCTGACTTTGCATGCTTCGCTCCCAAGCAGACAACACACAAACTGCCCGAAATATAGCGAGGGCAGGGAGGAACACAGAGCCTGAATGCTGCCTGCTCTCGCCCAAATGCTTCTTTTGACTGAAGCTTTGACAAAATGGAGCTTATAAGTGGAAAAACAACACTAAATAAGACTCACAACAGATAGCGACTGACACACACACAGAGCACTTGCTGAATGACAGAAAAGCTGCCGCTGTATCCACCGCACATGCTTTTAAGCGTCCTGGTCACTACATCACCCCGCCTGTGACGTCTCGTCCATCCATTGGACTGATTACACACGTGATTCAGAGCGTGACCACGCTGAAGGCATTCCCATAGCGTTTTGATGCAGCTCGAGTTTCTGAAGGGGAAGCAGTGATATAGAGACTTCCTCTGATGCTCATTGGTTGGATTATCTGAAAATGCTTCTCCCAAACTTTGTCAAAATAAACTTCATTAAGAATAGGAAAAAATCAAAGCTAGTAAAAATGCTATCTTCCAAATTTAGTAACTGAATAAAATATATGATAACTTGGGTAATTGAATGGTATTCAAAAACTCGTTATGTTTGCAAGTTACCTTATTGATGACTGTTCTTTGAAGATCAGCAGTTCCCCTTCAGGAACTCGAGCTGCATTGCAACGCTTTGGGAATGCCCTGGTGAGACCACTTACTGAAGCATGTATGAAATCAGTCCAATAGAGAAGTGAGATGTCACGAGTGGGGTGACATGAGCAACCAGGAAGTATAAAAGCGCATCCGACAAATGCACATGTTAGCTTCTGCTCTTCAGCAAGCGCGTATGTGTGTGTGTGTGTGTGTATATGTGAACAAAGCACTCAGTCAATATCAAATAAGAAGGGAAAGAAGAAAAAGAAAAAGAAGCAGACAGCGTTTCAAGTCATGTGTTCCTCCCTGCCCACGCTATATCTCGGGTGGGGATACACACGATTTGTGCGTCATCTGTTTGGGAGTGGAGCATGCACGGTCAGCTCTCGAGGGGGCTGACTGTCATGATTGTGAGCTTCTCCCGCTCCGTGTGCTCTGCTCCCGCCTGGCTGTTTTCGGCCAGGTTCACAATACTGCTGGGTCCGGCCCCGCTGTTGCGGCAGCTGTTATCGTGGGGATCGCAAGTGGATTTAGCGGAGGGATCCGAGACGGGCTCGTCCTTATCTCGGTCCTCACCCGCTAGATCTATGGCTCCCTCTCATGGATCGGAAGCCCACCTCGCGGTTTCTTCCACCCGGAGATAGAGCCAGACGCTTCATCTGTCTTCTTCTGAGAAGATTGATGTGATGAGCATCAACACGGAGAAGACTGTGGACTAGCCACCACAGTCCCTCGCATATGAGGAGCTCGTGGAGGTTGTGACTCGCGCTGTAGCCAAATTAAATATCAAGTGGCCAGCCGAGCAAATTGGACGAGTGTTTTCTAGGAATAAAATCACAGCCTTCACGACGGGGCCTTCCGTTTTTCCCTGATCTCCATGCTGAGGTATTGAGATCGTAGGAGAAACCGTATTCATCCTGACTTTTCAACCCCACTGTCTTGAATTATTCTAACATCACGGGGCTGAATGAGAAGGGATATGGGGCGATGCCGGCGGTGGAGCAGACGCTTGCGAGCTATCTCTCCCCGTCTTCAGCATCGTCCCTGAAGGCCCCGAAGCTTCCCACCAGGCCAGTAAGACTGACATCCAGCCTGGTTGGGAAAGCTTATACGGCGACAGGTCAGGCCGGTGCGTGTCTGCACACTATGGCAGTGTTACAGGCGTACCAGTCCGACCTGCTAAAAGACCTGGACGAAAGGGAGGAAGAGGAATCCGATGTAGTCACCGAACTGCGTCGAGCCACAGACCTGTTGCTTCGGGGCACCAAAGAAATGGCCAGAGCCATCAGCCGTTCAATGGCAGCATTGATGGCCAAGGAGCGGCACCTGTGGTTGAATCTGTTCGAGTTAAAAGATAAGGACAAATTCTTCCTGCTGGATGCCCTGCTATCACCTTCTGGCCTCTTCGGCGGCGCAATAGACACTGTTGTTGAGAGGTTTTAGGAGGCGAAGAAGCAGCCGGAGGCATTCCAGCGCTTCCTCTCTCACCGTTCCAAGGTCTTTGGGACTGCTGATCGGGAGCAGTCCCAGCCGTCCAGCTCCTCATATCGCCAGACCCAGAAACAGAGCGTCGCAACCCGTACTCCCCCGCGGAAAGAATAGGGGGCGGGGCGGCACTCTCGGTCGGGCTCCTCTAAACAGAAAGCGGATCTGCGGATTGTTATTCTGTCAAAGAGGACCTCGGCCAAGCGGTCCTGACAATTACACCATCAGGACCCCGAGGGCAGCCCACCCTGGGGAGGTACACACCTCGGTATATGGTGCCCGATCCTCCTAAGTGCCCTCAGGGAGCTTCACTGATACCCCTGCCACCCCAGGTGCTTAAGGGCTCAATGAGCTCCGACAAGCGAATTTCGGTACAGCACCGGAAAGCTCGTCCCCTCATGTGAGGTTGCTAGAGCAGTCAGGTCGGTTGTTCCCTGCCGGTCATCTGCTTCAGGGCACCGAAGTGGCTCCTTTAGCGACACCAGAGGCCAGTCTCGAGAGACTGGTTCCTTTAGTAGACTTTCTGACAGCGTGGAAACTTCTGCCGAATGTCTCACTATGGGTCCTGCACACTGTAGAGAGAGAGTACAGAATTCAGTTCGGTTCTCGTCCACCTCGCTTCAACGGGGTCATTCCTATATTAGTAGGCCCCGAGCAGGCACTGGTATTGGAACAGGAAGTAGACTCTCTTGAGGAAGGAGGCCATTCAATGTGTTTCTCCTCCTCTCCTCGAGAGAGAGTCAGGGTTCTACAGCCATTACTTTATCGTTCCGAAGAAGGATGGAGGGTTGCGTCCGATCACAGATCTGCATCTTTTGAAACGCACTATAAAACAGTTTTGGTTCAAGATGCTCACTATCAAACAGATTGTGTCTCAAATCAGGTCCGAGGACTGGTTTGTTACGATAGATCTCAAGGATGCTTACTTCCATGTATCCATCCTTCCTCAGCTCAGGAGGTTCCTGAGGTTTGCTTTCGGGGGCGAAGCATACCAGTATCGGGTTCTTCCATCCGGACGTCACTCTCACCCCGCGCTTTTACCAAATGTGTGGATGCTGCCCTGGCTCCGTTGCAACTCCATCGCATCTGCATACTGAATTACATCGACGATTGGTTGATATTAGCTCAGTCAGAGCAGATGGCGGTTCGGCATCAAGATGTCGTCATCGCCCATATAAAAGAGCTGGGGATACGGCTTAACGACAAGAAAAGTGTGCTTTCTCCACTACAGAGGACCACTTATCTGGGCGTGGTGTGGGATTCAACAAGGATGCAGGCACAGTTGTCTCCTTCTCGTATCGAAGCGATTCTCACAGCCGTGAGGGGAGTGAGAGAAGACCAGTCACTTACTGTCAAACTGTTTCAGAGACTGTTGGGTCTGATGGCAGCTGCAACCAATGTGATACCTTTTGGCCTGCTGTACATGAGACCATTGCAGTGGTGGCTCAGGACCAAGGGGTTTTCCCCGAGAGGGAACCCGCTTTGCACGATCAAGGTCACGCGGCGATGCTTACTTTGCCTTAGACATGTGGAAGAAACCTTGGTTCCTGTCTCAAGGCCCGATATTGGGGGCTCCTTGTCCTTGCGTAACGCTAACGACGGACGCCTCCCTCACGGGCTGGGGAGTGGTCTGCCCAAGGTCGCTAGGAAGGCCATCATCTCACGTGGCACATAAACTGCCTTGAGATGCTGGCCCTGTTTCGACCTCTAAAGCACTTCCTTCCAGACCTAAGGGGATATCATGTGCTTGTCCACACAGACAACACATTGGTGGTCTCCTACATCAACCGGCAGGGGAGTCTGCGCTCGCGCCCCCTTTACAGGCTAGCGCACCAGATCCTCCTGTGGGCTCAGAGAAAGCTCCTCTCAATCAGAGCAGTCTACATCCCTGGGCACCTCAATCAGGGAGCAGACATCCTGTCGAGACAGGGGCTGAGGCCCGGGGAATGGAGACTCCACCCAGAGATGGTGGAGCTCCTATGGAGGGAGTTCGGCCTGGCGGAAGTGGATCTATTTGCGTCGCAGGAAACGACACATTGTCCACTCTGGTTCTCCCTCACACATCCAGCTCCACTTGGGCTGGACGCCATGGTGCAGACGTGGCCGAGGCATCGTCTGTACGCTTTTCCCTTGATCGCTCTGCTCCCGGGAGTTCTGGAGAGAGTATGCCGGGACAGGGTCCATTTTCTGTTAGTAGCCCTGTTCTGGCCGGCCCGAGTATGGTTCTCGGACCTTGTGTCCCTCCTCAACGGCTCCCCGCTGGAGATTCTGATCAGGAGGGATCTCCTCTTTCAGGCGGGGGGCACCATCCTTCACCCCCGCCTGTAGTTATGGAAACTGTGGCATGGCCCCTGATGGGGCACAGCACCTAGCATCCAGTCTCTCTACTGAGGTTGTTGAGACCATACTCCAGTCCAGAGCTCCCGTCACGAGGAAACTGTATGCCTTGAAGTGGAAACTTTTCACTTCTTGGTGTGGACAGCGATTGCAAGACCCAGTCAACTGCCCAGTTGGTACAGTTCTGGAGTTTCTGCAGGAGCATTTCTCTGCAGGGTTATCTCCCTCCACTCTGAAGGTATACGTGGAGGCCATAGCTGCTTACCACGCCCTTCTAGATGGTCAGTCATTGGGAAGACACCTGTTAGTTACACGTTTCCTCCGTGGCACTTGGAGGCTAAGGCCAGTACAGCGCACCAAGGTGCCCTCATGAGACCTGGCGGTGGTTCTGGAGGCTTTGTGCAATGCTCCTTCCGAACCAATTGAAGATATCTCTGACAAGCTTCTCGCACTGAAGACGATCTTCTTACTCGCCATATCCCCACTGAAGAGGATAGGGGATCTTCAGGTACTCGCTGTATCGTGCCTGGAGTTTGCCCAGGGCATGGTTAGGGCGTTCCTTTACCCGAGACCCGGGTATGTCCCTAAGGTGCCCACTTTTTCGCCGGGTCCTGTAGTGCTGCAAGCATTTTGGCTGCTTTGTCCAGTGCGGGACTTTGTCCAGTCCCTAAGACATTACTGTGAGTATATCATATTAATTATTCATTAACATTAATATTGTATCAAATTTCAACCTTTTTGCATGCTGCTTTTCTGCCCAGACAGGATGAAAAAAAAGATGATTCAAGAGGTCACTGGAAGCAGGAATATTTCCTTCCTGTCTGCTGGATTCTCTGTTATGCCTCACATGAGATACTATTATATATTCCTCTTTATTGCCTACTTTATTTCTTTTTTAGGAAACTCCTGCCTCACGTTTGTTATCATTACGGACCGAAATCTTCACACTCCTAAATATATCCCTGTCTTTAATTTATCACTGACAGACATTTGTGAGAGTATTACTAAAATCCCTCAGCAACTGGATGCATTTTTGTTTGGGAGTCAGTTGATCCCGTATGGATTGTGCTTGTGTAATATACTCTCCGATATGTTATTTGTTTCAGTGCATTCACTAACTCTCACTGTTCTGTCTTTTGACAGATTAGTAGCTATTTGTTTACCACTGAGGTATCATATGATTGTGACCAACACATCAATGCTTGTTATAATTGTTGCTTCATGGATGCTAGCACTAATGCACACAATCATGAGCAGACATTCTTTTTGTAGAACTAGTGTCATAATCATTCATTTCTGTGATTGCGGGTCAAATTTCCCAAGCTGTGTTAGCATGCATGTTCTGTTTCAGGTGATCATTATGTTTCCAGTTTTTTGTACTATAGCTGTAACATTGTTTAGAATCACAACCCCACATGACCGTCAAAGAGCCACAAAGACATGTACTGCTCATTTAATAGTAGTGGCTGTATTTTATGTGCCCATCTGCTTAACGTATGTTTTTCGGGTCCTTTTAAGCACCAACACTACAATAATTATTCTTTCTCTGACATCTGTGCTTGCTTCAGTGCTTAACCTTATAATCTACACTTTCATGACAAAGGACTTCATGACGTCTGTGAAAAGGCTTATCAAAAAATAATAATAATAAAAAAAGAATCATGTTTTCATCTAGTATACCTACTGTGTTCCAGTTATAATGACAGTAGCAGTGTGATTTTTGTATGGAATTCTTTAAAATAATTTTAGAATGACTAAATGTGAAAGTGTTTGTTTTGTGTGACTTGAAGTATAAATTGCAAGTGCAGCATCTTTAATCTTGTGCCAGTTTGATTTTATGTTTAAATTTCATGCAAACTAAATATAAAAATCCTTACCATATTAAATTGTATTGTAATATTTAGACACGCTGTACTGTATTTATTCAGAATAACTGTTTAGGAAGGCTGAGAGGTATGCAATGAATCATAGTGCCAAGCAATATTGACAAATACACTGAAATCATTATTTTGATAGTCTGTTATTGAGTGCATATCTAAAAACAGTTCTTTATCACAGATAACACAACAATCATCACAATGGGCTTGACTTCAATACATTCAAACTCTGCAAATGTGACCTTTGTTCGTCCTGCAACATTCTTCATCAATAGCTTTTCTAATATTCCACATGCAAAATACTACTATGTGTTTTTGTGTTTTGTATATGCGTGACCGTTTTGGGGAATTAATTCATGTGTACCATGTATCTGGCCCGCAGACTTCACACAGCCAAATACATTGCAGTCTTTAATCTGGCCCTTTCTGATCTGTGTGGAAGATTGGCTTTGATTCCAAAACTCATAGACATGTTTTTATTTGAGCACCAGCTCATTTCATATGAAGCTTGCTTGATGAATATGTTTTTTTGTGTTTAATTTCATGAACGTTCAGTCTTTGACACTGCTTGCCTTGGCTTATGACAGACTGGTTGCTATTTGTTTTCCTCTACAGCAGGGGTGTCCAACCCTGGTCCTGGAGGATTCAAGATTCAAGATTCAAGATTCAAGAAAAGGGCTACCGTCCTGCAGATTTCAGCTCCAACACACCTGTCTGTAATTATCAAGCAGCCCTGAACACCATGATTAGCTGGTTCAGGTGTGTTTGATTCGGGTGGGAGCTAAAATCTGCAGGACGGTAGCCCTCCAGGACCAGGGTTGGACACCCCTGCTCTACAGTATCATGCAATTATTACGAAAATCCATGTTACTCATTATAGGTGGTATGTGGATTTTTTCCATGACTTTATTTGCTGTACTTGTGGGATTAGTCAACAGACTCTCTTTTTGTAGATCTACTGTTGTCAATAGGCAATAGCTATTTCTGTGATCACGGCCCCATCATCAGTCTTTCCTGTAACAGTAATTCCATAAATTATCTCATGGCATATATTTTATTTGGTCTCCTAATTTGCTTGCCGGTGATAGTGATAACCCTCTCATATTTTTTCATTGCTGCAGCATTGCTTAAGATTGCTCAGGGTGCTGATCGCATCAAAGCCATAAAAACCTGCACCTCACATTTTATGTTAGTGGCAATTTTTTATCTCCCAATTTTAAGTGTAAATGTTAAATCCATCTCAACATCTATTGATCCAAACGCGCGGATAATTAACAATTCCCTGACACAAATAATACCCCCTATGCCGAATCCCATCATATACACTCTAAAGACAGAGGAGGTCATGCAATCCATAAAAGAACTGCCTAGCCATAAGAACAACTAGCCATTCAATCCTCAGGTGGCATTTAGAGAAGATGTTTGCAGAGGAAGTGGTAACCAGTCTACAGGGAGCACCAGAGCTCAACAGAAACACATAAAATGTGAGTTAACAAGTGTTGTTGCAGCCTTCAAATGGTCACCGTGTTTAAAAAAAAAAAGGTAAAAAGACAAAATAAAGCTTCTAATAGACCAAAGTACTTAATCATGAAGACAGAACTACACATATTAGAAAAAACATTGTGTAAAACGTAAAAAAAAACAACAACTGGTGTTTGTGTAGTGCTCATTACATTTGTATTTGTAACATACTAATCTTACGGAAATTAACCATGGTTTTATTATAGTAAAAGTGTAGTAACCATATTTTTTTTTTGCCATATTGATTACCATTTGTATAACCAGTTTTACTACAAATACCATGGTTAAACTATGGTTAGTGTAGCAAAACCATGCTTAATTTGTGTTTACCATGGTTTAACTATAACCATGTTTTTTTGGGGGGTTTTATTTTTTTAGTAAAACTACTGTCCACTAGCTAGTGACAAAGCTTCTGTTTGGCGTTCTTCTTGTAACTGTACAACATTTTTTTAAATATAAACATACATTAAAACGAACTGCACAAGCACACCTTTCATGAATAATGAAAAATTTCAATGCATTCTTGAAAGACAATCTTCACACTACACCTTTTTCAGGAAAGTGAGAGGGATGTTTTATTGTGCAGCACTGTCTCAGAGTGTGTCAGGCAGATTGTGTGGCGGAAGTCCTTTGCTTCAGGAGCTGCTCTTTGCGAGTGTTCTGGTAGGTGGTCATTCACTCCTTAAACTTCTGAACCTCAGTCTGACACTTCCTCCAGTCCTGATGCTCAGCCATACAGTCCTGAAGAGCGTAGTGCAGCTCAGCACAGCCTGTCCTGGAGATCATCCTCATCCTCACTCCTGCTCCGGTTGTGAGGGGATGGAGGAGTCGATGTCATCCTTATAATTCCTAATTTAAATTATAATTTAAAATGTGTTACAATAAGTAACAACGAAAATATTAAAAATAATACAAGTAAAAATCTGTATAAAAAACAAACAAAAATAAAAAAAAACAAACAAACCTCTCGTACAATCAGTATTCAGATTGTCTTTCATGCTCATGTTGGTGTAGCAAAACTCTGATATTAAATAAACTTGCCTTTGCAGTTTGTTAAGATTTCAAGAGCTTCAGGAAGGTTTCATAACTTTTAACGGAAACATTTCTTATCATGATTTCATGAACAGGAAATGTGTTACATTTTTAAGGGTCCGAGTCCATGAAGTAAAATGACAGTAGATATAATTACACTTGTCACCCACTAGATGGGTGACAAGTTGTATCAGAATTGTCTGAATTGTCTGTTGTATCAGACAATTGCAATCGGCTAAAGCGCCTATTTGCAAAAGTCACGACACCTCTAGTGAATTCAGTCGAGATATTTGTCTACATATTTCATATTTTTGATTTATTGTTGACTATTTTCTTGAGTAGCATGTATTAGGTTAACTTTCAAAACAAATACTGCTTAGCCAGCGAGCAGTTTCAACCTCGCTGGAGTGCAGTAGATAATCATCGTTCAAGCTTTGCACTTAGGAGATCAAGTGGCTATTGATTTTCTTCAGAGACAGATAGGCTACAGGGAAAAAGAAGTGCAATTATTAAAAAGAAAGACTTAGTTTTGTATGTGTGGTAATGAAACATAAGGCTTCTGGGAAATGGACTGGCATGGAGATTTGCATTATTTAAAGGATTTTTGAAAGCAAACAGCAAACAAAAGCTGGCTGCCTACTATAGAGATGTTGCACTTGCACATAAAGAATTTTTTAAAATGACTAAATAGTGCAAATTAAGAAGATTGATTTTTACAAGTTAACTGCAGATTAAATGTATAAAAAGATATATTTATTGCCAAGTGTGCTTGAACGCACAAGGAGTTTTTTTTTTTTTTTTTGTAATGAAGCTTCCAATGTACATGTATAAATTAGGGCTGGTAAGCGATTAAAAATTGTAATCTAATTTATTATATGATGTGGCGATTAATTAATCTAATTAATCGCAAATTAATCACACATCAAATCTGGCTGAGAAATTACTCTCAAAAGATAATTTAAAGTCATTGTTGTGTTGATTATTTTATATTTTATAATAGTACATTTTATAAAAAAGCAAAACGTAAAAATGAATGACTAATAGCCAATAAGTGCTCCTCTGTTGCCATCTACTGGTTATAGTGGTAATTTGATGTATTTTTTTTATTTTTTATAATTGTTTGAATACCACAAAATGTATTTGGTTATCCTATTAAAAGTACCATTTAAACTGGATCATATTTAGAGCTTTAAAGTGCTGTAAATAGTTGTGCTGTCACTGAAAAGTGCTTGAATTTCTCTCTAAAAAGGTTGTACAAAGCCTGAAATGAATGAGGTAATAACATTTGACTATTTCTGCCACAACTTTTGTTTTGTTTGCCGTTTGAAGTTTCTCATATGCTACAGAAATGGCAGTTGTTTTTAGTTGGGCAAGAAATAAAAAATAAATAAATAGTCGGGGCAAAAAAAAGGTTGCAGTCTGCCTTATTATTTGATGCTTCAGCTATATTATTGCAGAGCTCTAAATATTTTACCTATTAAAGCAAATCTAAATCAGCTTGAAGATGTATAACCATCAGCACTATTAATGAAGAATAAACACCAAGCTGTTAGTTCTTCAGTATCTTCAGTGTGTTTGATTCTGCAGGGTTCTGGATCTCTCATCTTCTCTCTGTCCGCAGATTTCTTCCTGATGCTTTGATGCTCGTCTTCTCTTGTAAACTGATGGGGATATTGCAGCATTTATTGGTGAATTGCTGAATGTGTGATTGCTGTGAGGAGCTTCACTGAACATGAATTTCTGTGTGGAAGAAGCAGATTTGCCAAAATAAACAATAAATCAGTTTACTTATTTTTAACTAATTTACACATTTAAGCATTAATATAAGTAAAGCAGATGGGCACGCTTCAATTATAACTATGTTGTGGCGATTAATTAATCTAATTAATCGCAAATTAGTCGCACATCAGATTTGGCTGAGAAATTACTCCCAAAAGATCATTTAACGTCATTGTTGTGTAAAGCATCAAACAGACATTACAAAAAGTAGCTTCAGCAAGAAATATTTTGTTTGATAAAATGTATTACATATACTCTTTTGGACCATGAAGGTGAGTAAATGATAACACAATTGTAATTTTTGGGTGGGTAAACAAAACCTTTAATAATTTATTTTATTAATTTTATTATTAATACTATGGAAATATTAAATTATTTCTTTAATGAAATGATACTCTAAATAAGAAACTAAAACTGCCAGTAGGTGGTGGTAAATGTCTTAATTATTAAGTAATCGAGTCATTTATTCATTCATTTGATTCGTTCAAATGACTGATTAATTCAGGAGTGAAGTAAATGGTTCTTTATGAATGGTTAATTGAATCATTAGGCTTGTTCGACTTGAAGCGGATCATCATCATCAGACCGTGTGACATCAAAGTACCCCGGCGCGAGAGCGATTAGAGAGCAGACTAGGCTACTCCTTATGCTTTTGATTCGCTCTCGCGGTCCTTTGATGTCATACACCGATCGATCTGTGCTGCTCCGCTTCAAATCCAACGCGCCTATGGCCAATGGTTCAACGCGCCAAATGGTTCACTCAATTCGATCAAAACGTGCATTAAGAAGTGAAATGTCGCTGTGTGTTGCTCGGAGACGAACAGTTCTGCTGTCTTTGTATTTTCGTTGGCAAAAATTGAGCAAAACAGACAACATTGTGTCTAAACTAACACAATATTAATTGATTGACATATTGACATATTTCTGCCTTCAAAATGTAAAACATTAATTTCGTAACATTTTATTTGTAGGCTAATTGCAGTGTAAATGCATTCAGTAATAATGGCTCTGATGGCTTTTGTTGACACTGATTGGATTTTTACTAGTAACAGCCCTTTATTATTTTAACTGAATTTATCATTGTAATTAAGACCGTGGCATTCCATATTCATGATGCATACATTTAATATGTTTTTTTTTTTTTTAAATGCCCCTGGACATCAGTTTACGGGTTTGTTTCTGATGCTGTCAATGTTGTTTTTGGAAGTTACATAAAAAAATGCAGTTAGCTCAAAAAGCTGAGGGCACAGGACAGGCGCTGTTTGGATGAGCATGATGCTTGTATGTTCAATGCATGGCAATGCATTGCGTGTGTGTTTCACTAGCTCCGTTCCCATGGACACCTTTTGTTTGACCTAATTCTGGATATTTCCAACCTAAGACCTGTGATTAATCCGTATCTAAAGACGTGTCTACACCAAGAGAACCCATTATAATCAGTTGATGCGGTGACTGTCCACACGGGAAGTGGCGTGAGGCCACAAATCTTCTACAGTAACTGATGCCTCCTTCTATTCAGAATTTTGGAAGCATGCGTTGTATGTGTTGAAAGTGAAACCTAAAAAAACAGCGTGCATAAAAAAAGCGATTGCACACTTTCGCCAGCTTCAGCAAATGCACCAAATGCACGCGATCACAGATTGCACGCTTCCCAGCCGAAACAACCCCCACACGAAACTGAAATAATAACCCGTGATATAAGATTTTGGCCACATTGCCCAAGTCATTCATCCCACACTATCAACAGGCGCGTCACGTAGGCTACACTTCTTGTAATTCGTTTGGGTACCACCAGGTGTCACTGTGGCCTCAAAAATTTCCCCTCGCCTACTCTGGCTCATTGCTATTCCTGAGGTAAAACACGCCCTCCTCATTACCCTACGGAATAAATAAATACGTAAATAAATACATAAATGTGAAAATAAATAAAAGTGGAAATAAATAAATTTATAAATAAATAAAATAAAAAATAAATAAAGTAAATAGTAAATAAATACATAAATGTGAAAATAAATAAAAGTGGAAATAAATAAATGTATAAATAAAAAAAATTAAAAAGAAATACATGTCGAAAAAAAAATATAAATAAGGAAATAAAATTATAAATAATTATTTATTTTAGTTTTTTTTACTTTTCTCTGTATATTTATTTATTTATGTTTGCTTTTTTACATTTCTTTGTACATTTCTTTATTTCTTGATTTATTTCTAATTATGGTAGTTTTGGCATTCCATACTCTAGACCAGGTTTTCATTTAGAATATATTTCCCTCCATGACCAGTCCCTGCCTCTGAAAAAAAGTATGATGCCCATCACTGTGCTTTACAGTTGGGATAGCATTGCATATTTAACAGTATATATATTTAACTTTAAAGTTCTCTAAAATATAAGACAAACCTGCAAGCTTCAGGAGATGCCAGACATAAATGTGGTGGAGGAAGTCTGAGAAAAAAAAAGACTGCATGACTATACTTCAGTGACGTTTGAACACAAGTTAAACAGCTTAATTGATTGAGATGTTAAATGGACATCAATCCTGAAACATATTGCTTTCTTTCTTTCTTTCTTTTAATAATTACATTTAAAGATATCAAGTTGTTGCTGCAATTTTTGATTAGTTTAAATTAAACGAATACGCTTGAATACGCCTGAAGGGACTGTTTCATTTGAGAAACATAATGTTTCGTGAACAAACAGTAAAACACATCACTGTAGACATCTATCTTAAATTGGAGAGTAAAATAAAAGCCATTTTCACAGACCTTTGTTTTTCATCTTCATAGTCCATTTTCAACTGCATATGCAATTAATTAGCTTTGATAACACAAACTAATCAGGGCTTTATTCGTTTTAATGAAAGCTTCCACTGTACAAGGGATTTGGGCTGACTAGGCTATTGGATCGAACAAATGTCTTAATGCAAAGTGTTTCAATTGGTCACAGCCTCTCCAGATGCGCTACTGTTTACGGTCTGCCGATGCTCAAGAAAACAGAATGACAGAATAACTGTTGTTTTGTCTTACAAATGCAAAGTTTAGAACAAAACACAGCCAGAATGCTTTCATCTGTGCCACATGCTGCATAAAGAAATAACAACCCAGAAAGAAAACACACACACTCATAAATAACCTAAGTCACTCATTTGTATGTCTTATTACGGTAATTCTGAGGGGGCGTTTAACACCGTTTTCAAATAAAACTAAAAGCTTATTTTTTTATGTGTGTTTAGGCAGTTCTTTTACTTGACAACTGCATTTTGGGGGCCTGAAAATGCAAACTTTTGAAAATGACAAAGTGCAAGTGAAACTTTCAAATTGCAAATTTCTGAAAATGACACCATTATCGTCTCGTTACTACAAAAATATGAATGCATATTACGTGTTCAGTCTATGTGGGCATGTGCGTCGTGTTTCTTTACAAAGTGATTAAAATCAGATGTGAATATTAATGAGATGTTGCATCAAGTGCATCAAGTGCATCAAGTGCATCATAGACTGCCACCTGGATTTTGCTTTGGTACACAGCAAACTGATAACAGCCTTCAATGTGAAAACTTCAAATATATCTTGTTTGGAAGGTAGCATGTACTAAGTTAAAGGGGTAATGAACTGCATTTTATTTATTATTATTTTCTAATGTTCTCCGAGGTTCACTTATAATGTTAGTGTGATTTTACATTAAAAAAAAACATAATTTAGAAGTAATAGGCTATTTTATATCCTGTTTTTGAGCTTCTCTGCAGAACAGTCTGTTTTTATAGGCGGGGCACATTCAAGACTCAAAAGTAAACGCCCACTGCTATGATTGGCTAACCGCTTATTAAAATAACAAATGGATGCTGCTGTGAAATACTCTGTAAACAACACGGCCCATTTGGGTTAAAAACGAATAAATACTGAGAATATATCAAACGGTCTGGAACAGACAATGCAATAGTGGTAAAAACACGTTTAAACACACTGATGTGTTGCGACATACTGTTGGATCCACTCTAGTCAGACTCAACAATGCATCGTTTACTTTCAGTCTCTCTGAAAAGCCTGCATCATACTGTCTTGTTTAAAAATGAATACGTAGCAAAGTAAAGCAAACAAACAGTGTTTCACCGACGCAATCTGGAGCTCTTTGCTAATTTTACCCCATAAGATCAAGGGAAATTTGATTTCTCAGTTCATGACCCCGTTAACTGTCTGAAATTCTGGTCAGCCAGCCAGCAGTTTTTGGAGTAGCTAAACTTGGCACTTTGGAGACCAAGCAGCGTTTGAATTTCATCAGAGACATTGGATACAGGGGAAAGAATGTTTTAAAGGGGTCATGAACTGAGAAATAAAATTTCCATTGATCTTTTGACATATTTTTCGTTAGTTTAAAAACAGCTTTTATTGAAACCAAGCTCAGAAAATGACTCGTTTTGGAATGTGCCACTTTATGACATAATAGTGTGGCTAAGCACCGCCTCTGCAGGAGAAGATCAACGCCTGCTTCTACATCACTGCCAGTTTAGCCCCGCCCACTGATATGCGTTTGTAGTAGGAGAGGAAATACTAGAGAGACGCAAACACAGGATTAGTCCATCAACAGGACCATACAGATGACATTACAAGATTACAAGACACTGTGTAGTGTAAGTTGTGAAAAATAGTCTTTGAATTGCCTTCCTTGTGATCCTAACATATATCAAATGTGAGTGCTGTCTTGTCGCAAATCAATTTCTCTTTCGGGTCAGAAGCAGCGCAAATGCTTGTATGTCAGATATAGAGTGGGACATCAGTTTACTGTCGGAGATTTGTTGTGTCAATCCATGCCGCATCCAGTGTAGACAAAATCGCCGATTATAATGGGTTCTGTTGTCTATGGTCACGTTGCGCCGCTCGTGGCCGGTGTAAACATGGTGTAAAATTAGCAAAGCGCTCCAGAGGCCCATTTCAGAAAGGAGGTTAAGTGAAAGAGTATGTTAACCCTGAAATGAGGCAAACTCTGGGTTTTCCGTTTTTTAGAATGGGAGGTGTATAGAAACCCAAAAAAGCAGGATAAGTCAAGCCCGTTTCTGAAAGAGAGGTAACTTATACTCAGAGTCAGTTACTATGGTAACTTACTCTGTGAGCCTAACCTGATTGGGAGCAGGTTTTCTTTGTTAAACCCAGAGTTTCTTTCGGTTTCCTGCTCCTTTTTCAAAGCGTTTAAATAGCTCATTAATTAATTCACGCTGCAAAAATGCTTTTCTTACTGATTATTTTGGAATGTAAATGAAGTGCATTTCACTTAAAACAAGAAAAATAATCTTAATGCAAATGGAAACAAGATATTTTTCTTACCCCACTGGCAGATAATTTGCAAAATAAGAAAAATATGCTTAAAAGACTAAATACCTTATGTAATTTTTCTTATGTAGAAAATGCATCTTGATTTAAGAAACTTTAAATATTTTGACTGGAAACAACAAGACAAAAATACAAAGTAAGAAATGCATTTTTTTGCAGTGCTGGTACATTCATTCATTGCACATTTTACTATATAACATCAGGGATGCAGAGCACATTAGTAAGGCCACTGTATGCAGAATGGTAAGGAAAGTGTGTCTCGCTGAATTTTTGTGTAGTTTCCTGATCACAAACCCATTGAAAATGAAGCTGATTACTGTATGGAATTGTAGCATCTGCGTAGAATCATGCATGATCTTTGGGTTTTATGGCTTAAGAGACCCTTTTAACTTTTGACATTTGCATATAAATTACAGTCCTGGTCACAGACTTTACACTTATATGGGTGCTAAATGGCCAATGGTCCCCCCCCCCACTATCAAGGAGATGCTAAACAGTTTCACCACTCTCATCTGACCATTGAATTTCAAACACATTCCAAAGAGACGTAAATGACCCCCGGGGCCAGGCACCAATTAGCTTGGCTGGCCAGCAAACCACACACAAACACACACACACACACAC
>NW_015544227.1:607051-618783 GCF_001515605.1 Sinocyclocheilus anshuiensis | reverse complement strand
TTTTCTGGCAGTTTTTATCTTCAAGTAACTTCGAGTCGCTGTGGACTTTTCCTTCTTCAGAAGAACCAGAAGTAAACTTCCAGCTCACTCCTAACGAACTCATCAAAGACCTCCGTTGTCTACCACATCAGAACTGTTGTTCAGCGATCGAAGCCAATGCAAGTAACCGTTTACAATTATTTAGATGCGTGTTTAAGTTTCAGCCCCTTTTACGGTGATTTTTGATTCTCTGATGATTCTCATTAGGTTGTGTTTAAGATTGATGTAAAATACTGCCATTCTTTTACTCTCCTCTCTCTTTTTCCTTACTTTGTTTCATTCTGTATATATGTGTTTTGCTTAGTTAGTTATATGTTAGATATAGTTTCATTTATTAAATCCCTTATATTCACGATCGATTGCCTCTGTTTGCTGCTCACAATTCGAAGTCAATGAATGTTTTGAACCCTTGCTACATATGTTAAATTACTGCTAGCACTGCATAAATAAGGAAAGTATTCTTCCTTGGCCAGGAAAATAATCTTTCTTTGAATTGATAAATGATTATTTTGTCTGCTCGGTGGACGGACAGATCAAGTAATGGTAATATTGATTCTGCTACAGTTAATTCGAAGATCTAATCTAAATATTTATTATTAATCATAACCAGTTATAATTAGTCATAAATATTTCCCTTTTGAGCTGATTTACTACAGAATGGAAGGATGTCAGATGGAAGGGTAGTTGAAGATATATGTCGTAACCACCACCACAGCTCTTAAATTTATTTGGTCATCTTTATTTCCTGCAAATACAAAAGCAACAGTTATTCTTTTCCCTGTTGAATGTTAATATTCCTCCAATACTTGGTATTGTTTATTTTTTGTTTTTTTTTGTATTACACATTGTCTGAACGTGTGCCAGCACCACGGTACTACATTAACTGTAGGCACAAAGTGTTTTTGAAGTGCAGCCATTGCTTTATCAAAAGTAGTGCCTTGGTCTGGCAGAGTATAAAACAGGCGCTGGCCTTACGTCCCCAAGCAATGCAGCAAGACCACTCGTCTGTGCGTCTCCGGCCATGCATCTCCGGTTGCCTGGATAACTGTAATGTAATTATGTAAGATTTTCTGCCACATTTCAACTGGAATCGGTGGCTCCCCACTGACAGGAATAAACGGGGGCGGGCTCGGCACTGAAGTGCTCATCCTCATCGCCAATTTGTGGTGTTTTTACACGTTAACAGAACACACTCCATACGATATATATCAAACACTCAAACCTTGTCCTTTATTCTCGTATCTCGCATTACTCAACACAATTTCCCACTAGTGCCCCTAGTGGTGCAATTCCACATTACATGTATTATAATAAGCAATTACTATTAATTGAACATCAAGTATTGTATACTTCTCAACACAACAAAATGTTTGTAAAGTCATGTAGCCTACACCCATGAACATTTTATGCTTAAAGCTTTGCCTGATGGAATTAAGTTTTTACTTCATGTTTAGCCAGAGGCGGACAGTATAGTGAAGTATTTTTACTTTACTCAAGAAAATTAAAAAAGTATCTGTAGTTTATCAGAGTGTTTTTCTTTGGAAAACTTTACTTCACTACATTCCAAAGCATAATGTCATACATTTTACTGCACTTCATTTCATAAATAAAAGTTGTTGTTCGTTTTACCTTTAATACTTAAGAACATAAACAATGTAGTACTTTCTTGTACTCAAGTAAATCTTTGAATTAATTTTACTTGAGTAAAAGTAAGAAAGTAATAGATTTCTAATGTAATTGAGTATTAAATTATATTTAATATGAAACGTAGTGCAGTAAAAAGTACAATATTATGCTTTGGAATGTTGTGAAGTAAAGTTTTCTAAAGAAAAACACTCTGATAAAGTACAGACACCTGAAAAGTACTTTTACAGCAGAGTAAAAATACTTCACTACTGTCCGCCTCTGTGTTTAGCTGCTTTTTTTTTGTTGTTCTTTTTTTTTCTTTTACCTGTAGGATACCATGAAAATTTATATTAGTTCAATAATTGACAGTTTTGCCAGTTTTTACATTTGATATTATAACAGTGATTAAGAATTAAAGTTACGTATTGATTGAACTAACTCAATTCAGCTGTTCTGAACCCGAAAACTCTGAGTTTCCCATCTCAGGATAAGTCAATTCAGAGTTCAAGTTTGGTTGAACCTCCTTATTGAGGCCCTTTCCACACGAACGGGGGTATTTTCAAAACCGCAGCTTTTTCTATGAGGTTTGGCCATTCGTCCACACGCAAATGCAGCACCAGGTCACTGAAACAGAACATTTTTGAAAACTCCTGCCAGGGTGAAGAGTTTCAAAAACTCCGGTTGCAGTGTTAACGTGTAGACAGCGAAACCGGAGATTTTGGCTTGTGACGTCGGAGCATGCGCTGTTATCTCCGCCTACTGGAAACTTTTTCAGGCTTCTGATTGGCCAACATGGCTTTACGGTTGAGATTATATCACCACCTGTTGGCTTGGCATGCTCTTGACAGTGCTTCATAGCATGCTTTTGCGTTTTCATGTAGACTGAGATTTTTTTAAAAACGGAAGAAGGAAAAACTCGGTTTATAAAAATACCCGTGTATGTGTGGACCTGGCCTGAAACGGGCCCCAGATCATGTCAGTGAAACACTTTGTTTGTTTGCTTTACTTTGCTACGGATTCATTTTTAAACAAGACAGTATGATGCAGGTTTTTCAGAGAGACTGAATGTAAACGATGATGGTAGTGCTGAGTCTGACTAGAGTGGATCCAACAGTATTCCCTTTAGGGATGTACCCGAATAGTGAATCCGAATTCGGAAAGGCAGAGAAAACGAATAACGTGATCTACGAAGCCACTAAAGGGACTTGGTTAGCCGCTTGCTAGCGGTACCCGGTTACATTACAGTACATAAAATTTAAATTACCACATAAACAAAGGAGAGATGACTGATAGGACAATGGCGAATGATTTGCAGATCCTGAGCACCACTGACAAAAATTCTAATCTTGTGAAATGTGTGGTAAGTACTGGCGCTCCATAGTATACACAGAGTACGTGTGATCATGAATCTCGAAAGTGAAAGTAAAAAGTGGGTGCGCATTCAAAAGTGAATTCAATGCCCCGCATATTAATAGCGGCTTCCTGATGAATTTATTATAATTTATATACAGTATAATTACCCAATGATATACTTGCGAGAGAAAGCATTGAAATATATTTTTGCCTTCCATCTCGTATATATTCTCTTTAGGGCTTCCGTAGAACACGTTATTCGTTTTCTGTGCCTTTACGAATTCGGATTCACTATTCGGGCACATCCTTAATCCCCTTGTCCAAAATACCCGCACTTGCGGTCTTTACCGCACTTGACCACTTGACTACTTATATGATGTATTTCCTGTATTTGGTCCAAGTGTTCAAGTGAGCATGAAGACCACAAGTGTGTGTAAAACCTTTACACTTATAGTGTTGTAAAAATGCAAGTGTTTACAGAGCTTTATTTTTATTTTCAATACTTTGCATTTTAAAATCAACTTCTAGGCTAAATGACTGTTCAGCAGTCCCTGTAACAGATGACACTATTTAATTTTGTGGTGCTTCTAATTAAGTGATAAAAAAGCAGTTGCAAATGTTGTACAAAATAATTAGCACCACTACTCATTGTTTTTACTACCAAATTATATGTAATATCTAACTATTATTAATATTTAACATACATTGGAAAGGTTTCCGTAACCTCTCGCGAGATCTCGGCAAAAAGTCTCACGATTTATTTCCACAACATGATGCATTATGGGATGCACTAAGCCCAGAATACCACTCTGGAGATAGTGTGGATTTAGTGTGCGTTAAGGCCACTGCGCTTTGGCGTTTTTAAGACCTGGGACAGTCTTGGGCACGCACTCTCAATTGGCCAAGACCGCAAGTGTGGGTATTTGGACAAGGGGAATGTCGCAACACATAATTTGTGTGAGTAAACAGTAAACACAAATTCCAAGTATGGGTCACCATACTTGGCCACACGTCACTTCACTTTCACTTTCACTTTTTTGTTTTGAGTATGTTACAGCAGCAATCTTTGAAAGTCCGTTTGTTATTTTAATAAGCGAAACTGTTAGCCAATCACAGCAGCGGGCATTTACTTGAATGTGCTCCACCTATAAAAACAGACTGTTCTGCAGAGAGGCTCAAAAACAGGATATAAAAAAAATAGCCTCTTACTTCTAAATTATGATTTTTTTCATCACAAATCACACTCAGAGAATATTATAAAATACAAAATGCAGTTCATGACCCCTTTAAACAAAATAGTTATTGAAAAGAAACACTTTATTCATGTGTGTGGTAATAAACATGTAGAATAAGGCTGCGGGGGTTTTGGCTAACATGGAGATTTACATAATTTAAAATGTTTGAAAGCAAAGAGCAAACAAAACCTGGCTGAATACAGTATAGAGATGTTGCACAATATAGGAAAACATGGATATGTGTTCTTTATGACTAAATACTGCAAGCTGAACAAAGTTAACTGCAGAACAAAAGTAAAATCAGAGATTTAATTTTATTATTGGAAAAAAAGCTTTTTAAAATGACCACAAAATAATACAGGAAGCAACACAGAAAGCCTCCAAAATAACAGTATAAATAATCTCAATGTTGTACATTAATGTGCATTTTTTAGAGGATGAACAGACAGTCTCCGGGTTAACAATGAATGAAGCCTTCTTTGAATCTCTTTAGTTTTCAATGAGTAGAGGATGGGATTCACGCAGGGTGTGAGGAGGGATGAAAAAGACAGGCACACTGTTCTTATATTTGGGTTTATAATCATTCCAAAAAATCCAAGATTGAAGATAATAAAAATAGGAATGAAGAACAAGGCCACTAATATGAGGTGCTCTGTGCACGTGGCCAGCGCCTTATAACGGCTCTGATTATTTTTCATTCTAAATACAGCAGTCAGTATACCCATGTAGGTCGAGAAAATAAAAATGAAAGGTATAGTAATGAAGAGTATAGTTAAAGCAGTGGCACAATTCCACTGGGATGTTGTATCGCTACAAGCGAGTCTTAAAACAGGAGCATAATCACAAAAATAGCTGTTGACATTAAGAGAGCCACAAAATGAGAGAGTTGGAATGGATGAAGTGCAACAGAGTGTTGTAGTAGAAACAAAGAACCAAACTGCACTGATTATATAAGCCATTCTGGTGTTTGTGTTTATAGACTCCTGTCTTAAAGGGAAACAGATCACAATGAACCTGTCATAAGAAAGAATACATAAGGAAAGTGGTTCGAGGGATAAAAAAGTATAATAAGTGTACATTTGCACAAGACACAGGTTGAATGGCACAAAATTGTCTAGAAGAATGTAAGTCTTGATCATGTTTTTTTTTACAACCCAGCTTCCTTGCAGCTTGCTTTGCTTTTAGTGAGTGAGAAACCAAATACCTGTGAGAAACAGTCACAAACAGTCTGTGCTTCACAAATCACCTTTAACATCGGTGTTATTTGAGGACATACACCTTTATGACATTCAACCAGAAATATAACAATGAAAATCTTCACTTGACATGTTTCAGTTATTTTCATAATCGTATACATACATGCAACAATGATGCTGTGGTTTGTGTATAATGCAGATGCTGTTGTCTTCCCTGCAGTTTTTGCCTCTGCTTCACAGTCCAGGATCTCCGTGAATTCTGAGTGTTAACTTGAGAACATTTGTGGGCAATATATAGGTCAGTTTTTCCTCCAGTGGTGTCGTTAAACATGAAAGAATCTCCTGTATCTAATATTTAATGTCTTAAGGGAAAAGACATTCATTAGTGTTTTTTTACTTAATTAATGTGAGACTAATGATGGTGTACCTGATCGTCACTAATTAGTCTGTTTATTTTTGTGTTCATTTTTGTAACAACAATAAAAACTCCCAGAGCGATAATGCAATTATGCATTATAAAGGCATGTGCAATGTACATGTGCAATGTATTTCTGATCACCATCATTTTCTATGACCACCGTCTGCATGTCCCAAAGTTCATGGCTGTTGGTAATCTGGCTTTGGTTGATCTTGTTCTCAGCACCTCTCTTGTGCCTGGCATGATCAAGACTTACATTCTTCTAGACAATTTTGTGCCATTCAACCTGTGTCTTGTGCAAATGTACACTTATTATACTTTTTTATCGCTCGAACCACTTTCCTTATGTATTCTTTCTTATGACAGGTTCATTGTGATCTGTTTCCCTTTAAGACAGAGGGATAAGGCATTATGAAAAAATTGGCAAAATCATATAGCTAAAAAAAAATGTAATTGAAAGAGAAAAACTTTAATATTTGTAGAACAACCCACTGATTTATTTTATGATATAAAATAAATAAATTATATATAATAATAAATAATTATTTATATATAACATACAATATCCTTCAAAAGTTTGGGGTCAGTAAAACTTTTTTGTTTTTTAAAGAAATGAATACTTTCATTCAGCAAAGATGCATTAAATTGTTCAAAAGTGACAGTAAAGACATTTACAGTATTACAAAAGATGTCAAATAAATTTGGTTCTTTTGAACTTTCTATTAATCAAAGAATCCTAAAAAAATTAATGCAACAGTTTCCACAAAAATATCATGCAGCAAAACTGTTTTAAACATATAATAATATAATAATATTACTAATATATATTATATAATAATTGAAATAATATGAAATTGTAATAATATTTCACAATATTGCTGCATTTTTATCAAATAAATGCAGCCTTGGTGAGAACTTCTTTTAAAATCCTGAACTGCAATCTTTGAAAGTATACCCCCTTAATTCCCCCCCCCACATTTTATGTTGCAGCCTCAATTGCTTTAACTTTTTTTTGTTTTTTTATCAACACTCGATGCTCCATAATGATAAAGCAAAAACTGGATTTGTGATAAATTTGCAAATGTATTAAAAAGAAAAATATAAATGAAAAAAGGGGCATAAGTATTCAATACTGAATCACCTTTGGCAACGATTACAGCCTGAGGTCTTTTTGGATATGATGTAACAAGCTTTGCACACCTGGATTTAAGGATGGTCTGTTACTCTTCTCTGCAGATCCTTTGACAGGTTGGATGGTGACTGTTGGTGGACAGCCATTTTCAGGTCTTTCCAGAGAGTCTGGAGTCTAGCTCAAGGACATTCACTGAGTCGTCCCCAAAGCTTACTATGTCTTGGCTGTTTATAGGGACATTGTCCTGTTGGAAGTTGAACATTTGGCCTAGTCTGAGCGCTCTTAAAAAGGTATCGCTTTGGTTTGGAGGTTATCCCAACTCCAAATATTTTATTATATCCTTAATATATAGGCTAGCTTTTTCTCGCGTCCAGTTTGGTTTTCTTTTATGTTTGCATGTCTTACTTGCCCTGTCTCAATCCAGCCAAAGAAGCTGTTTCTGAACTCTCTGCCTTATCTGTCACACCTGAAGATGCTCTCTGTGAACTTACTGACTGTTCTGCTGCAGCTACAAGGGCCGTTCAGGAATTCTCATCTCTGTCTGTCACTGCCATGAAAACCTTTAATGAACATCTTGTGTTCCCTGCCTTGATCCTTGTTACTGTGAATGCTTATTCGTGTGCACTCAGAATAACAACGAAAAGTTGCGCTTTTGTGAAATAATAAAAGCAAACAGGATGCGCTTTCTTAAAGGCTCATTATAATGATTTATATGACTTATTAATAAAAGTGCGACTAATAGTCGACTAATGCTTAAAATGAACGACTAGTCGACCAGAAAAATCTTTAGTCAAGGGCAGCCCTAATGCAAATTGACTAATTGTTTACAAGAAGCATACATATAAGAGGCTGCTATGGAGGCCGTTTACGAACTATTGTCTCATCCTGAACTGGCCAAAGAGGCCATTTGCGAACTATTGCCCTGTCTCAATCCAGCCAAAGAAGCTGTTTCTGAACTCTCTGCCTTATCTGTCACACCTGAAGATGCTGTCTGTGAACTTACTGACTGTTCTGCTGCAGCTACAAGGGCCGTTCAGGAATTCTCATCTCTGTCTGTCACTGCCATGAAAACCTTTAATGAACTTGTGTTCCCTGCCTTGATCCTTGTTACCGTGAATGCACTGCCTGTCTCTCGTATCTCTACTTTTCCTAGGTCTCAGTATCTGCCAGGGTCTCCTGATCAATCTGGCCCTCCGTGGTGGGTTTCTGCTCTGTCTGCTCTGCCCTGGTGGGCTTCAGTCCCATCTGCTCCGGCCTGGTGGTCTTCTGCTCCTCCGTGGTGGTCTTCTGCTCTGGCCTGGGGGTCTTCTGCTCCCCCTTGGTGGTCTTCTGCTCAGTCTGCTCTGGCCTGGTGGTCTTCTGCCCTGCTCTGGTGGTCTGCTGTCTGGCTCTGGTGGTCTTTTGCTCCGCCGTGGTGGTCTGCTGTCTGGCTCTGGTGGTCTTCTCCTCTGCCGTGGTGGTCTGCTTTCTGGCTCTGGTGGTCTTCTGCTCCGCCGTGGGGATCTTCGGTCCCGTCTACTCTGCCGTGGTGGCCCTCTGCTCTGCCGTGGTGGTCTACTGTCTGGTTCTGGTGGTTTTCTGCTCCGCCGTGGTGGTTCTCTGCTCCGCCGAGGTGGTCCTCTGCCCCGCCGTGGTGGTTTACTGTCTGGTTCTGGTGGTCCTCTGCCCCGCCGTGGTGGTCTACTGTCTGGTTCTGGTGGTCCTCTGCCCTGCCGTGGTGGTCCTCTGCCCCGCCGTGGTGGTCCTCTGCCCCGCCGTGGTGGTCTACTGTCTGTGGCTGTTTATAGGGACATTGTCCTGTTGGAAGTTGAACATTTGGCCTAGTCTGAGCGCTCTAGACCAGGGCCTGTATTCACAAAACATCTTAAGGCTAAAAGTAGCTCATAACTCACCGATTTAGGAGAAAATCTTAAAAATAATGGGCGTGTCAGTCCTAAATTTAGGACTCCTAAATTTTTGTTCTAAGAGTATTTCACAAAGCGTTTTAGCGCTAAAATTAGCTCATAAATCTGTGAAACGTTAGGAGTAGTGAAGAGGACTCCTAAGTCACTAAGACCAAATGTGAACTATCCTAAAATGGCTGTTGCCAGCAATCTACCTCGGAATATAAACATTTTAGAAACATTTGACGATAATGAGCTTTTAAAAAGGTATCGCTTTGGTTTGGAGGTTATCCCAACTCCAAATATTTTATTATATCCTTAATATATAGGCTAGCTTTTTCTCGCGTCCAGTTTGGTTTTCTTTTATGTTTGCATGTCTTACTATCAGCCATGATTATTCTACTCTGCTAATTAAAAGGCTGTTTATATGCATATTACCAAAATTTTATTAGTCGCTTAGTCGCAGAAAAAAAAAATCCACATGAAGTGGCGAAATCACGCAGTCTGTGACGGACAAATCGTTAAAGGCTGGTCTATGTGGTAATATAGTACATCGGGCAGGACATCCATATGCTCTCCTTAGTCCTAACGTTCATCGACCTCAAATATGGCTTATCATCTGAAAAATGTATGTAGTAGCAACTTTACATGGCAGCTCAATCTAATGTTAGCCTAGAAAAAAGTGCTCACGTGTTTGTGCGGAGTGTGGAAGCTGAACAGTAGCGTGCTTGGGCTACTGCATGACAGATGGAGGCGCTCGTGCGATCATTTGATCTTAAAATACTTCGTCATTTTTGGTCATACAGATAAGAGTAATGCATCTTTTGTATCTGTAAAGACTCTACGTTTATTCGTGTGCACTCAGAATAACAACGAAAAGTTGCGCTTTTGTGAAATAATAAAAGCAAACAGGATGCGCTTTCTTAAAGGCTCATTATAATGATTTATATGACTTATTAATAAAAGTGCGACTAATAGTCGACTAATGCTTAAAATGAACGACTAGTCGACCAGAAAAATCTTTAGTCAAGGGCAGCCCTAATGCAAATTGACTAATTGTTTACAAGAAGCATACATATAAGAGGCTGACAATTAGCTGAATATATAGCCTACTGGTTTAATTAGTGACACTTAGCCTGCATTTTAAAATCTTTATTTGAATGTGGCAACATAATATTGCGCTCTACAATATTTCTATGAATAAATCTCTGACAGAGACCATCAGCCAATCACTGTGTGCATAGTTAGTGTCACGAATCCTGTCCATGGACTTACATTCAATCACCACCAGAGGTCACCCTTCCATTACATTGACTCTCGCACTACACAAACTATTGCATGTCATCCCGGACTACATATCCCATCATCCATTGCACTGAATGCACACAGCTGTAACCAATCACACATTCACTATACAACACTCCCTCAAACAACCATTCACTGCCGAGTATTGTATGCGCATATCGCTAGTTGTGATAGCTACGTTACGGAGCCTGCTTTAGTTTCTTCGTCTTAGCCTAGTCTTGCCTTGTCTGTTTTCTCGGTTTCTGATCTTTGCCTGTGTACCTGGATTTATCCCTCTAGTCTCGCCCTGTTGATTCTGTTCGCCGATCGTAGACCCACGCTAGCCCTAGGAATATTCTTGTGTCTTGCCCTCTATATACCTGTTGCCATTGTCTGACCCTTGCCTGTCTCTACCATGTCTATTAATAAAGCTTTGCACTTGGATCCACACGTCTCACGTCTCGTCAGCCCCGTAACACTTGGAGACATGTGACAGCAGAGATCAAACTGCAAATGGAATAAGTTCATTAACACATTCTTTGCAATTAAAATGTCTACAGAAGCAGATTTAAAAGGCGGTTGCATTTGAATGCTTCCATTAACATATATGTGTAATACAAGAGGTGGTGAATACAAATGAGTTTTAAGAAAACAGACAACTTTATAACATTTAACACAGGAAAAATCAGATCTTAGTAACCATCTGTTGCAGTTAAACCAGTTTAGACAGAGAATCCAACAATGATGTTAGAAATAAATTGTTAGAAAGCCATGCTATGTCACAGAAAAGGGGGTTTATTTTTCCCTTTCAGAATAATTGGGTAAACCTTATTTTACAGACTATTTAATATTAATATTTTATTATATTAATATTGTGTACACAGTAATAGTGGTGTGCATTTTCTCTTTTTGTATTCAACGATCACCCATAACTTCAAAATGAAAAGCTTGTTTTGATTTATATTCTTGGACTTCTTTATGAACTTCACTTTAATACACTTTATGAGCTATGGACTTCTTTAAAGTAGTTATGATGTTATGATATGTGTGGCATTTTAGTGACTGTATGTTTTACTGTATATGCCATTAATCATGCTGAAAAAAAACAGCCTAAATGTTTATATAAATAAGCTATTCAAACTTACTGTAAAATACACTACCAGTCAAAAGTTTTAGAACAATAAGATTTGTAATGTTTTTTTAAAGAAGTCTCTTCTGCTCACCAAGCCTGCATTTATTTGATCCAAAGTACTGCAAAAACAGTACAATTTTGAAATATTTGTAGTATTTAAAATAACTGATAGTGTAATTTATTCCTGTGATTTCAAAGCAGTCACATGATCCTTCAGAAATCATTCTAATATTCTGATTTGCTGCTCAACAGGCACGTGCAGACATAGACATCAGAGGGGGCTCGAGCACCTGCCCTTTTTCTTACTCGAGAGAAAGTGCCCTTTTTTCTGGGGAGTTTATTTTTATTGTTTTTTTTATAAATTAATATATGTGTGTGTGTGTGTGTGTGTGTGTGTGTGTGTGTGTGTGTGTGTGTTTCTGTTTGCGCACAGC
>NW_015544227.1:592556-606853 GCF_001515605.1 Sinocyclocheilus anshuiensis | reverse complement strand
CACAGCTGTAACCAATCACACATTCACTATACAACACTCCCTCAAACAACCATTCACTGCCGAGTATTGTATGCGCATATCGCTAGTTGTGATAGCTACGTTACGGAGCCTGCTTTAAGTTTCTTAGTCTAGCCTAGTCTTGCCTTGTCTGTTTCCTCGTCTTCTGATCATTGCCTGTGTACTTTGCATTACCTCTCTCGTCTTGCCCTGTTCGGATACTGTTTGCCCCTGCCTGGACCTTTGCTTTGTACCTGGATTATCCCTCTAGTCTCGCCCCTGTTGGATTACATTCGCCGACTGACCCTCGCTTGTTTACTGGACTGCTCTTGTTTTGTCTTCTATATACCTGTTTGCCATTGCCTGACCCTCGCCTGTTTTGACCACACCCTTAATAAAGCTTGCAAATGGATCCGTTCGTCTCACGTCTTGTTTGCCCCGTAACAGTTAGTAAGTATGCTGACATCATCCATAGCAACAAGGTCAACCCCGCCCTTACTCTTAGCTTAAGACTTCTGTCTATTCCTTAGTCAAATTTGTCTCAACAGCTTTGTGAATAGGTTTTAAGAGAAAACTCTTAGCTAAAAACTTTTACTGCTATTTAGGAGAACTCTTAGTGGTAAGATAAAATGTTTTGTGAATACGGGCCCAGGTTTTCATTTAGAATGTCTCTGTATTTTGCTGTGTTCATCTTTCCCTTCATGACCAGTCCCTGCCTCTGACAAAAAAAAAAGTATGCCCATCACTGTGCATTACAGTTGGGGTGGCATTGCATATATAACAGTATACATATACATACATATACATATGTAACGTTAAAATTCTATAAATCATAGGACAATCCTGCATGCTTCAGGAGATGCCAGACATGAATGTGATAGAGGACGACTGAGAAAAAAGAGACTGCATGATATCATTTCAATTAAGTTTGAACAGTTAAACAGTGTAACTTCAACATAAATACTGAAACATATTGTTTTCTTTCTTTCTTTCAATAATTACATTTAAAAATATCAAGTTGTGGCTGCAATTTCTGAGTAGTTTAAATTAAATTAATGGGACTTCTGAAGGCACTGTTTCATTTGAGAATCATAGTGATTCATATATAAACAGTGCTGCTACAGTAAAACACATCACCACAGACAGCTGTTTCAATTTAGAGAGTAAAATAAAACTCACTTTTAAAGCACTTTGTTTTTATATTCATAACCTACTTTTTAAATGCTTAAGAAAACGTAAGCTTCGATAACGCATAATCAGGACTTCATACATTTTAATCAAAGCTTCTGATGATTTGAACTGTCCAGAGGCTATTGAATTCACCACTTCTCTTAATTCGTGGTGTTTTGAGTGGATACAGCTTCTCCAGATGAGCTACTGTTTCCAGTCTGCCATTGGTCAGGCAAACCGTTAACATAATGAACATTGTCTAGTCTTTGAACAAAATGCAGCCATCTCCTTGGACACCTATTGTATACATACTGTATAAAGAAATTACACACACTCATAAACAACCTAATGACTCCCCAAACAACCTAATTCTCTCTAAATTAAGACAACATTGCCAAAGTGACTAATTTGTCAGTCTTATTAAAGCAATGATGAGACACAAACAAATCAGGTCTAGTCTGTGTGAATGATTTCTGCTCTAATTAGCCCCAGGCTGCTCTCATCTCATGAGGGTCAGGGTTAATGACCTTAGAGGAGACGCAATGCAAACACAACAATGCTTGTCCTCAGAGCAAGTTAAGTGATCTCCCCAAAGTCAAAAAGACGACATAATACTCTCAGAACTTCAGAAAATGAGAGATAGAACCCCCAGTCATTCACAAGAAGATTGATTTAGTTTGTAGGATTTTAAGAGGAATTTAAGAGCTCAACTGAGGTCACCCTAAATTTGGTATTTATTTGTTCATTATCAAAGATCATTTTTATCAGATTGAGATGAGCTTATCTCCTATAATAACAATTGAAATATTGAGAGTTGGCTGTGTGTGTGCACTTGGATGGGTTAAATGCATAAATTCCGAGTTTGGGGCACCGTACTTGGCTACACGTCACTTTAACTTTCACTTTTTCAATGTCAGTGTACACCTGACAGTCCTCAACCTCAGAGCAAGTTAACTGATCTCCATAAACTCAAGAACATCATCATAATCTCAGAACGTAAATGAGAGATAGAGACCCCAGTCATTAACAAGAGGAAGATCTGAAATTTAAGAGGTCAACGGTCGCCATAGACTTGGTATTTATTTGTTCATTAACAATGATCATTTCCTTCAGATGGAGATGAGCTTATAATTATTGAAATATATTTATTGAAATATTGAGAGTTGGCTGCAGCGATGTATGGCAATATTAAAATCAGATGTAAATATTAATGAGATGTTGCATCAAACGTATCAAGTCGACTGCCAACTGGATTTGCTTTGACAGAAGCTCCGTGTTGACAGCAAACTGACAACAGCCTCTTCAGTATCTGTGAAAACCTTCAAATATCTTGTTGAGAAGTTGCTTTTGCCTCATGATTGATGAAAAAAATTTTGTTTGTTCAAGTGGCATCCACATCCATATTTCCACATTATGAAAGACAAACACTTGCATTTCATTATAGACCAAAGTAATAATTTACAAAAACAAACAAATAAACAAGCAAAATGAGATGTATAAAGTATAAACAAATCAAATCAAATACTCAAGTGCAG
Source organism: Sinocyclocheilus anshuiensis (assembly GCF_001515605.1). Lineage (NCBI taxonomy): Eukaryota > Metazoa > Chordata > Actinopteri > Cypriniformes > Cyprinidae > Sinocyclocheilus > Sinocyclocheilus anshuiensis. Next base: position 604,151 of record NW_015544227.1, on the reverse strand, counting down.
GCAAAAAACCAGTGGTGTTTGTGTAAGGCTCAATGCAGGTGTATTTGGAATGAAATACTAGCATACTACATGCTACACAGTACATACTGCTTACTATTTTTGAATGTTAGTGTGTGAAACGTGCATTATTGTCAGGAATTTAATTTAATTAAAAAGTTTCATAAATTATTATAATGTTATTATTATAATAAAACTTCATGTGATAAAATGAAATTGATGATTGCCCGAAGGACAGCTTAAAAACGTCATTGAAAAAAAAAACACCTTTACAGCTGTTTAAATGCTTAAGTCCTTTGCTTCAGGAACTGTTTTTACGAGTGTTCTGGTAAGTGATCGTGCACTCCTTAAACTTCTGAACCTCAGTCTGACACTTCCCTATATAAATGTGTGTGTGTGTGGTTCTGGTATTTTCTATATTATGGGGTCCAAATGTCCTGTAATACCGGTGTGTGTGTGTGTACAATTACACTACATAATGAAGTGTCCAAATCCCAAATGAAAGTTTCTTTTTTCTTTTCTTCACGCTTGAGTGTAGCAAAATTACCACGTTTAGTATTTCAATAAACCTGCTTTTGCAGGTTATGAATGTGTCAGGAGTTTAAGGTTCCATAACTTGTCTAGCCATGTCATTTCATATCACTGACAGGAAATGTGTGATGCAAGTAAAAAGGCAAGTGTAATTACAACTGTCACCCACTAGATTGCAGTGTTATAAAAGACAGTTGCAATGGGCTGTGTTGTTAACTGTGTACATGGTAGCTAGGCTTCTAAACAAGTTACTAACTGGACATTAGCTGGTAAACCATCTTGGATTAGCAGCAAATCAGTTACCAGCTGGTAAACCCATTGAAGATTGTTGGACAGTATTCTTTATTTTAATTTTTTACTTTTATTTTTTTACATGGTAACTAGTCACCCAGGTAATGACCAGTTTAGACCTTGTTTGAATAGGCAGGCCTGCAAGTAAACCTGGCACCATCTTTGCACTTTGCAGACCAAGCAGCTTTTGATTTTTATAAAAGACACTTTGTGAATACAGAACATTGTTGTTTTATCACACTTAGTATATATTGTTTCTCTCCAACCAATCGTATAGGGGAAGTTGTGGCCTAATGGTTAGAGAGTCGGACTCATAACCCAAAGGTTGTGGGTTCGAGTCTCGTACCGGCAGGGATTGTAGGTGGGGGGAGTGAATGTACAGTGCTCTCTCCCACCTTCAATACCACGACTGAGGTGCCCTTGAGCAAGGCACCGAACCCCCAACTGCTCCCCGGGTGCCGCAGCATAAATGGCTGCCCACTGCTCCGGGTGTGTGTTCACGGTGTGTGTGTGTGTGTTCACTGCTGTGTGTGTGCACTAAGGATGGGTTAAATGCAGAGCACTAATTCCTAGTATGGGTAACCATACTTGGCCACGTCACGTCACGTATATTATTTATTAACTTTGAGAATAACCATGCATGCATGAACACTTCATTGTTATTTCTTTGATTGTGCAACATACAGAGAGGTTGCACAATGAAAGAAAACATGTATTGTGCTCTTTATAATTAAATAGTACAAATCAGTATGTTAAAAGTATGTTAGTATTTACAAGATAACTGCAGAGAAAGATTTTGTTGAAAAACAATGCATTTTAATATAAACACAGTATAATACCTTCACAAAAGCATTACAGAAAGCCTCCAAGACAACATTATAAATATTCTCATCACTTTACACTTGAACCACAGTTATGTTCTACATTAATGTACATTTCTTAGAGGATGAACAGACAGTCTCTGGGTTAACAAAGAATGAATCCTGCTTCGAATCTCTTTAGTTTTCAGTGAGTAGAGGATGGGATTCACACAAGGTGTGAGGAGGGATGACAGACACAAGCTCACCAGACCTACATTGGGGTTCCAAATAATTCCAAAAAATGTAAAACAGAAGATGATTACAATAGGAATGAAGAAAAGGGCCACTAATATGAGGTGCTCTGTGCACGTGGTCAGCGCCTTATAACGGCTCTGATTATTTTTCATTCTGAATACAGCAGTCAGTATACCCATGTAGGTCAAGAAAATAAAAATCAAAGGTACAGTAATGAAGAGCATAGTTAAAGCAGTGGCATAGTTCCACTGAGGTGTTGTATCACCACAAGCAAGTACTAAAACAGGAGCATAATCGCAAAAATAGCTGTGGACCTCAAGAGAGCCACAAAAGGACAGGGTTGGGATGGATGTAACAGCATAGAGAATTATAACAATAGAAAAGAACCAAACTGCACTGATTACATAAGCCATTCTGGTGTTTGTGTTTATAGACTCATGTCTTAAAGGGAAACAGATCGCAATGAACCTGTCATAAGAAAGAATACATAAGGAAAGTGGTTCAAGGGATAAAAAAGTATAGTAAGTGTACATTTGCACAAGGCACAGGTTGAATGGCACAAAATTGTCTAGAAGAATGTAAGTCTTGATCATGCCAGGCACAAGAGAGGTGCTGAGAACAAGATCAACCAAAGCCAGATTACCAACAGCCATGAACTTTGGGACATGCAGACGGTGGTCATAGAAAATGATGGTGATCAGAAATACATTGCACATGACTGTGATCACATAAAGCACAGTGAGGAACATGACATAGATATTACTGTAAGACATTGAACTCAAGGCAACAATGTAAAATCCTGCAGGCTGAATGATGGAGTTGCTGGCATTTTGCATGACCGTCTTTTTTTTACGACCCAGCTTCCTTGCAGCGTGCTTTGCTTTTAGAAAAGCAAAATACCTGAGTGAGAAACCAAATACCTGTGAAAAACAGTCACAAACAGTCTGTGCTTCACAAATCACCTTTAACATCTGTGTTATTTGAGGACATACACCTTTATGACATTCAACCAGAAATATAACAATGAAAATCTACATTTAACACATTACAGTGATTGCACTTATGATCATTTACACATACATGGAAAAGTGTTGTAGAGGTTTGTGGATAACAAACCGCAGTTTTTGTCTCTGCTTCACAGTTCTGGATCACTGTGAATCCTGAATGTGAACTTGAGAACTTTTTGGGCAATATATTGGCCAGTTTTTCCTCCAGAGGTGTCATTAAACAGAAAAGAACCTCTGGTACTGTATCTAATAGTCTTGAGAGAAAAGACATTCATTTGTGATTTTTACTTCATTAATGTGAGATTAATGATGGTGTAACTAATTGCTATAAGTGTCACTAATTAGTCTGTTTATTTTTGTGTTCGTTTTTGTAACAACAACAAAACCCCCCAGAGGGATAATTCAAAGGCGGCATTATGAACTAAATAACACTCATAGTGGGAAAATCATATAACAAAAACCTAAAATTGAAAGGGAAATGCTTTAAAAACATTAATTTTATGATATGAAGTTTCAATAAATAACATCTAAACATGAACAAATATTATAAAACATAAGACAAAAATCCTGCATGCTTTAGGAGATACCAGATGTGCAAGACTGAGAAAAAGAGAATAACATAACACTACTGCACTTCAGTGATGTGTAAACACAGCTTTACAAGTTACACAGCTTGATTGATTGAGGTGTTAAATTGACATTAATCCTGAAACTCTTTCTTTCTTTGTATCATAATAATTACATTTAGAGATATCAAGCTGTTGCTGTAATTTTGGAGTCATTTAAAACAAATGAATTTGAGATGCCTGAAGGCACTGTTTCATTTGGAAATAATAATGCTACATGAACAAACAGTGCTGCCAGAGTAAAGCACATCATCATAGACATCTGTCTTAATTTGAGTAATATTTAAAAAGCCATTTTCTGCCATTTTTAAAAATGTTTAAGGAAACTTAATTTGCTTCGATAACGCACAATCAGGACTTCATTCATTTTAATCAAAGCTTCCTCTGTATAAGGGATTTGAGCCACTCGTTTAAGCAAGCCAAGTTTGTTTACCATTAACCATCAAGACTGGATGGGCAGGTGAACTTGTGAAATAATTTTCTTAATGTATTTCAGTTTCCAGTCTGACATTGGTCACACAAACAGTAAACAGAATGTCATAATGACTTATGTTGGGTACACACTGCACAATTTTTTTTTTAATATTTTTTTTTGCCATTTTTGCCTTTTATTAGAATAGGACAGTATATATTGACAGGAAACAAGTGGGAGAGAGAGGGGGACAGGATTGGGAAAGGACCACGAGCCGGGACTCAAACTCGAGTCGCCCGCTGCCCACAAGGCCATCGGCGCAGACCACACTGCATGATTTCAGCACAGATTATCACTCGCCAACAGTTGTGTGGAAATCACTGACAAAAGCCCCAAATCAGAGGCATATCAGCACTCGTTCATGTGAGTGACAGTTGTGTAGTGCGTATTTTCAGAGATGCATTTAGAGTGAAGCACAGATTTGCCGTTGATGCCCCTGAGATATTTAGGCACGCTAAATATCTGTCCGTGACTCAGTCGTGCAGTGTGAAATGTGTTTTGACTGGAAATTACATCAAAGTTCAGGGGAAGGAGTCATAGACTTGCAACAGAACATCAACAAGCACGGCTTCTGCAAGCAACCATTTTCTCCTTCATATTCTTCCTTTTTTATTTTTCTTTTACACTGCATCAGTGCTTGTATCGCAAGCTTCTTGCTGGCTACAATTTTTAACAGAAAGAAATAACATCTCCCACAAGAACTGTGTGCTCTTAGATTATTTTTTGTATCACTTCTTGCATGTGTTTGGTTGTGAAACATTTGTAGACTAGACAGAGTTGTCAGCGATTCTTCCACTGAAAAGTTGTGTAATATGAGCACACAACAGTAACTAGATGGTTCCACAGTTGTGTAGTGTGAAAAGAACAGCGATCCGACTATTCTGAAAATCGTGCAGTGTTGCCCGTCATACAGACAGAAAATCTCCTTGTAAATGCTTCCATCTGTGCCACATGTAAAAGGAAATTACAATGCAAAGGGAAAAAACACACATAAACAACCTAATCCTGATTGAGGAACAAAAGAGACTGCATAATGAAGTTGTTTCAACACAAGTTCTAAAACAGCTTAATTGCTTGGTGTTAAATCAATCCTGAAACTTCTTTGTTTGTTTTAAATAAAATTAATTTGAGATGCCTGAAGGCACGGTTTCATTTGAGAGTCATAATACTTCATGAACAAACAGTGCTGTTAAAGTAAAACTTATCACCATACAGTGGTGCTTGAAAGTTTGTGAACCCTTTAGAATTGTCTATTTCTGCATATTTATATAACCCAAAAAATCATCATATTTTCATGCAAGTCCTGAAAGTTGACAAAGAGAACCCAATCAAAAAAATGAGATTAAAATATCTACTTTGTCATTTATTTATTCAGGAAAATGATCCAATATTACATATCTGTGAGCGGAAAAAGTATGTGAATCTCTTGGATTAGCTGTTAATTTGAAGGTGAAATTAGAATCCATCTGTTTTTCAGAGGGGTTTTTAATCAGTGAGATGACTATCAGGTGTCAGTGTGTGCCCTGTTTTATTGAAAGAACAGGTATCTATCAAAGTTTGATCATGTTTGTGGAAGTGTACAAACAAATGAGATCTCTGAGGACCAGAAAAAGAGTTGGTGTTGTTCATCAGGCTAGAATAAGTTTAAAAGCCATCTCTAAAGAGTTTGGACTCCACCAATCCACTGTCAGACAGATTGTGTACAAATGGAGAAATTCAAGACCACTGTTACCCTCCCCAGGAGTGCTCCACCAACAAAGAACACTCTTAAAAAGCAAGACATGTAAAAGTCCACTAGGTCTCAAAGGACTGCAGGCTAACTTCTAAGCAACTAAAGGCCTTTCTCACATTGGCTAATGTTAATGTGTATGAGCCCATCATCTGGAGAACACTGAACAACCATGGTGTGCATGTCAGAGTTGCAAGGAGAAAGCCACTGCTCTCCAAAAAGAACATTGCTGCTCATCTGCAGTTTGCGAAAGATCATGTGGACAAGCCAGAGGAATACTGGAGAAATGTTTTGTGGATGGATGAGACCAAAATAGAACATTTTGGTTTAAATGAGAAGCGTTATGTTTGGAGAAAGAAAACACTGCATTCCAGCATAAGAACCTCATCCCATCTGTGAAACGTGGTGGTAGTATCATGGTTTGGGCCTGTTTTGCTGCATCTGGTCCAGGACGGCTTGCCATCATTGATGGAACAATGAATTCTGAATTATACCAGCAAATTCTGAAGGAAAATGTCAGGACATCTATCTGAGAACTGAATCTCAAGAGAAAGTGGGTCATGCAGCAAGACAATGACCCCAAGCACACAAGTCGTTTTACCAAAGAATGGTTAAAGAAGAACAATGTTAATGTTTTGGAATGACTGAGTCAAATTCCGGACCTTAATCCAATTTAAATTTTGTGGAAGGACCTGAAGCAAGCAGTTCATAGAAGGAAACCCACCAACATCACAGTTGAAGTGGTTCTGTACTGAGGAAAGGGCTAAAATTCCTACAAGCCGATGTGCAGGACTGATCAGCAGTTACAAGAAACGTTACTTGCAGTTATTGCTGCAAAAGGGGGTCACACCAGATACTGAAAGCAAAGATTTACATACTTTTGCCACTCACAAATATTTAACACAGGATAATTTTTCTCAATAAATAAATGACAAAGTATATATTTTTGTCTCCTTTGTTTGATTGGATTCTCTTTGTCTGCTTTTAGGAGTTGTGTGAAAATCTAATTATGTTTTGGGTCATATTTATGCAGAAATATAGAAAATCCTAAAGGGTTCACAATCAACACTGTATGTCCTAATGTAAAATAAAAGGCATTTTCACAGTCCTTTATGTTTGTTTTTTTATCTTCATAATCCACTTTTTAAATAAAGAAACACAAATATATGTTTATCTAAAGTCATTTTTATATTATTTATATATTTAATATTATGTTTGAATTGGATCATTGAAGGTCAGCAGCAAAGACACTGGTTAATAAAATGGTATTGAATACATAAAGAATATTTGTGTTATTTAACATTTAATTATTGCAAGTTTGCATCATATTCTGAATTTGCATTTCACTGTTTTTATTAATTTTGAGGAATACTGATCTGTTTTTATGTAAGTGAGATGAGTAAATGAATGTTCAAATTTAGTCAAGAACTACAGTAACAACACGGCACACACAACGTCTCTGCACTTACTCCAGATTTCTCTCAACATGGGGATGGGAGAGCTGTCAGTCAATAAATGGGAAAAGAAAGTAATTGGAGTTACTTGTTTGAAAAAGTAACTCAGATATTTTCTTGTAAATTAAATAGTAATGCATTATTTTACTAGTTACTTGAAAAAAGTAATCTGATTACGTTACTCACGTTGCTTTACCCCCAACACTGATCAGGACTTCATTTATTTTAATCAAAGCCTCCACTGTATTTGGGCTGTCCAGATTGAGGCTATATTGGATTGACCAAATGTCTTAATTCGAGGTGTTTTGAGTTGTCACATCTTCTCCAGATGAGTGAATGTTTCCAATCTGACATTGGTCAGACAAACCGTTAACAGAATGTTAAGAACAAAATGCAGCCATCTCCTTGTAAATGGACACCTACTGAATACATACTGTACAAAGAAATGACAATCCAATGGGGAAAACACACACCCATAAACAACCTGATTCTCTCTAAAGACAACATTGACAAAGTGACTAATTTGTCTGTCTTATTAAGGCAATTCTTAAACAGAAACAATCAGGTCTAGTCTGTGTGAATGATTTCTGCTCTAATTAACCCCAGGTTGCTCTCATCTCATGAGGGTCAGGGCTAATGACTTTAGAGGAGACACAATGTAAACACAACCATGCTTGTCCTCAGAGCGAGTTAATTGATCCCCCCAGTCAAAAAGACAACATAATACTCTCAGGACTTCAATGAAAATAAAGAAAATGAGAGATAGAGCCCCTAGTCATTAACAAGAAGATTCATTTGGTTTGTAGGATCTGGAATTTAAGAAGTCAACTGAGGTTAACAATCATCATCAGATTAGATATCAGAGATAGGCTTTTCTCCTATAATGATTATTTAAAATATTGAGAGTTGGCTGCAGTGATGTATGGTGAGAGAAAAATCAGATGTGAATATAAATAACTTTGATTTTGCTTTGATAGAAGCTCCAGTTAGACAGCAGCTGACATCTGCCTTCAATATCTCTCCAAACCTTCAAATATATCTTCTTTGGAAGCTGCTTTTGCATCACGATTGTTGATGAAATGATTGTTTTGTCAAGTGGCATCCACATTTCTTCTTATAAAAGACAAACACTTGTATTTCATCATTTGTGTGTGTGTGTGTGTTACTTAATGAGCAGAGCCTGGTTATCAAAATTCCCAAAGTCACCAGTTTTCCTTTCCACAGTCCCTTTCTTTAAACTAGTCAACACATAAGGAATTTTAATGAGTCTCAATTAGAGTGATGAAAACAACCATTTTTAAATAATGTGTCTGTACCTTCACAATCCCAAATGAACAGACATCCCAATAATTAGTAAGTGCTTAAGGTAGATAATGCTAATAATAGAACTCTTTGTTTCTTTGAAGAAGTAGCAGATTGTTTTTAACCATTTAAAGCACTGCATTTACTGTAAATAAAAACACTCTATTATCATTATTTGTTGTGTTACACATTTATTTTAAAAATTCATTTAGAATGTATAAGGAAGAGAGAGAGAGAGAGAGATAGAGAGAGAGAGAGAGAGAGAGAGAAATAAAATCTAGATACTGTTGAATATTGGGGTTGTTTTGTGTCAAAATTGCATAAGATCAATAGCTACTGACTGCTAACTTCTGTAATCTGTTGAAAATAGGTCTAGTTGCTTGGCGGGCACTATGCTAATGTGTTCCTGGTGTGTAAAAGATAATATAGAATCGTAATGGCTGGTTGTCCCAGCACTATAGAGAGTGAATTGGCACAAGACCAGAGGAGCACTATGGCTATAAAGACTATGGCTGGCCATTATGAGAGAAAATAGCCTATTTCGATGGGTTTAATTCTTTATCCCTTGCTCTTTTTCTTTTTTGCTGCGGTCGGCATAAATATTTGACCGTTTCCTCAATTTTAGAAAGGCAGTGAATTGGACAAAGTCATTTTGAATTTCACTCAGGCTTACAGGGCCAATGGACTCTGAGTCAGAGGCCTAATTCTTTACACACGGAGAGTGACTAACTCTGCTGGGACGCTATGAGACTGGGGTCTGGAGTAGGTCATGTATGATTAATATGTTCATATGTGAGAAATAGAAAAAATCTGAGTGGGAAAGAGGATTCGTCTTCTTTGTAAGGAGCTGAATATAACAGATGAAAGATGCTGAGGCAGAAGGTATTCTTTCCTTCTTTCATCTAAGGCCTGAACTGAAGCTATCAGCACATATGGACACCTGCAGCTTTCTTGGCCAACATCAGCACCACTAGATTTGCGATATTTTGAGAAACCTCAAAACACTATTTTGAGTATGTATTCCGAAAATAATGAAATATTACCCCTGAAGGTGCAGGAACATAAAATATCCAGAGTAAATATCATATTATTGCTATTTCCCCAGAGTATTAGGACTCAAATAATGTAATTTAATGTTTTTCTTAAAATAGTGCTCTTCTTTTTAAATAAAATAAATATTTTTTAAATGACTCAATAAGCAACACTGACTTGTAGGAGAAATATGAAAGAAATAGTTGGCCCAAATTCTGCCATTTACTCACCCCCATTTCCCGAAAGCATATGATGTTTTCACTGGTAAAACACAAGGATAAAATGAAAAGATCAGTGATTGTAACTGTCAAACTACAAAGCTCACATAAAAGTAGGCCATATGATTTGTATGCATTATTCCAAATCTTTTGAGTTCATTCGATTACTTTATGTGAAAAACAGGCTGTAATTTAAGTCATATTTACTCAAAATCGTGTCATACAAATTTGATTTGCCAAACGCTGGAAAACATATGAGAAGAAACTAAAAGCAAACCTCAATGGTTCTCACGTCTATAGTCAACGCACAATATTCATATCGAGATTTGAGAACTAGAAAAATCTCCCACACACTGAGAACCAAAGCCTAAAGTCACTTTTCAGTACCTACAGGATTTGTATCAGGGGTTGTGATGCTGCACGACTGACCTTGTGTTTAAAATCAAACACCCAATCATAAGGAACCTAGTAATTAAACCTGAGCAAATGAAGCAGGCTTGGGGGCAAGACTCAGGATTTATAGGACGTCAGCTTGCCCTCTTATAGATATGACCCTGATGGGACTAATCCCAGCTCTGCTATAATTATGTCACAGATTTGTCTTGAGTCATGCCTCTGTTCTTTTATTAGCAGCAAATTGTCTCCAACTATCATCAGTATTGGGGAGAGATGTCCTCTAAAGAGAAAAAGAGATTGAGAGGAAAAATTGTGTACACATAAACTGTATTTGAAAGTTTTCAATGAAATCCCACTTACTATAAGAAACTACTAGATGCTTCACTGCAATCAAATTATGTTTGAATGGGAAATAACTGATTTTCTCTCAGCCTGAATTTCCTCATTCTGTTGCCTTTATTTGACATTCTCATTGATAAAATCCAGAATTTTTGTTTAAAAAACAAAATGAAGCATAAGTAAAAAGACCCAAAAATTAGACCCATACATAACAAAACACAAACAGAGCAGTCAATGAGGATATCTTGAGTTTTATTGAGGATGCAAGTCATTTGTTTATAAAATAGTATTATGTCACTGCTCTATATTTTAATTTCACCACAAGGTTATCTAGGCTGCATAACACTCATTCAGAATTTGCTAAGAGATGATGAAGGTTAGAATTGCACATTTTTGTACAGTCAAATCTCCATACGCATACTCACTCTAGACCAAGAGTGTCTTGGCACTGTATACAGGGTTATAGGGTAAAAAAAAGCAAAATTCAAGCAGTCCTCCAGGTAGTGCATGTAATGTTTTTTTTACATTCACCCTAATGCAACTAAACATTCTCAAATTATGTCACGAAAGTCCTTTACCCATTTCATTAAATACATTAATGCCCATTTTTTTCAGCTTTATAAGGGAAGTTATTGTATATTTTTACTTACATTTACCCAGGTTTTTATAACTGGACTGTTTGATGCAATAAGTTAATGCACTGAGGAAAGCATTGAGGAGTGTTACATATATCCTGCACTTTCATAAATTATTTGGAATAGTTATTTATGTATTAGTATTATTTTTTGAAACTGTTAAATGTATACAATTAGACTGCCTTCATTCCATAGCATCTAATACAAATGAACAGCTAAAGCGATGAAATCGCTTAATGAGCCCTGTTGTCTTTGCTGTATTGACAATTTTTCCTATTGAAACACGAATTTTTGGCTAAGGATCTTTTGAAAAATAGTCAATAGTCTTCCATTTACGTCACAGTGGTGAAACATGATTTGTTACTTTCTATTGCTTGCAATGAGATCTGTAATACCTGGAGAAAGCTACCCGTTAGCATTCCCATTCATCTCAATGGCTTGTAGCAAAAACACAGCCTTCTTGATTGCTGGTCCCAAACAGGTGGGAGGGGCATTCCCATTCCACCTGTTT
>NW_015544227.1:581372-592380 GCF_001515605.1 Sinocyclocheilus anshuiensis | reverse complement strand
ACATTTTTTTGGAAAAAAAAAAAAAAAAAAAAAAAAGATACACCCATGAGTGCAAGACGAGTTACTGAAATTCCATATCCATTTTCCCAAACCTTAAAAGTTTATTGAAAAAGTGTATATCTGCTGAAAGTTAATTTTGTTAACTTTTAAGAGTGTGCTTGTCCTAAAGCTAACATACATGGACTTAAAAGCCACAAAACTCCAGTTTCGTTGTCATAGCGTTTCATCAAATAATTCAAGAAGAGGTCAGAAGATTCCGCTTAAACTGCAACATTTGCTAACCTGGGATCGGAGTCCTGTTCATATCTGTAATGATACACCTCCATTTGATCCCGGCAGGCCTCTCTAATGTTATTAAGCCACCTCTTGATGCCTCTTCTGTTCAAGTACAACACCATGAGGAACACAACTCCAATGAGGGCCAACACAATGCCGAGAAGCACATAAGAACGGGCATCCAAGTTTTGGCACTCCATGTCCCTCTTTTCTAGATCCATCACGTGCGTGTTCTTCTTCTTTTCGGGTTGCGCGCATTTCAGGCTACTGGAGTCTGCGCATTGGGAGCTATTCTTCAGCCAATCATAAAACTCCTTCAGTTTGTCACATTTACACTCGAACGGGTTCTGTGATAAGTAAATACGTATTTCCTTGAACTCGTTTAATTTCGCTAAATTGTGACTATCCAAGGTCGCAATGGAATTATTTGTCAGTATTAATGTGGTTAAATTGAGGTTGCCAAACCCAGAAAGCGGAATGACCTCCAAACGGTTTCCAGATAGGTCCAATCTCTGAAGATCGCACAAATTATCCGTGGACAGCGCGAGTGGTAATTGGCTCCCGCCCGAAGTCATTAAGGTGTTACTTAGGTTAAGATTACGTAGCTGTTCCAAGCCATAAAAAGTTCCAGGGGGCACAACCATTAAACGGTTGTGACTCAAATCTAAGGAAAGAAGTCGGGGGAGTCCACAAAACGCACAACTTTCGATCACCTGTATGTTGTTGTCCTGCAGTGACAGCGCGCGCAAGTCCATTTCGGTCCCATTGGCTGAAAACGCTCTCTCGGTTAAAACTGAGATATTGTATCTGTGTAAAGTTAAGTTTTGGATGCTTCTGGGCACTTCGAGAGGTAGTATGATCTCTTCACAACTCACCAATCCGTCATAACGCATGAAGGTATCGTGACATTTATGAGCTTCAGCGGACAAAACAAACAAACACATCAGCCCCACGCTAAAATGATATCGTTTTAAAGTGTGAGATAAAACGCGAAGTGGTTTTCTGTTCATTTCCATTTTAAACTGAAGCGAATGTTATTCCAAAGGTTTAATTGCAGCATATGTTCTCTTCATAGTTTGGATTCACCTCGCTTCGAGAAACCGTTTCAGCCATCGAGGAAAGCAGTCCGTGTGGCCAGAGAGTGAGTGTTCAGTCCGGCAGCATTTTCTCTTTCTGGAGCTCCCCTGACGACGCCTACACTAAAATGCGACCGAGTGCTGTCTAGCAGCATCCCTGAGGTGAGCAAAACCTCGCCCACTTCCCTCCGTGAGAGATACACAGAGCCGTGTAGTTTTGCAGTTAAGACTTTGAGAAACTTTTAAACGGGACAGCTACATGCTCTGTGGGAAAATAAAGCATGCTGCCTACAAGACTCTTCAGCAGGGGTGTAAAAATAGCAATCATAACAAGCGGGGTACAGTCTCAAAATTGTACTCAATTAAGCCAAAGTATCCAACAAAAAATATTTGTCAGAAAGTATAAGTATCCGCATTTAATTGTGCTTAATTATTGAAACGTTTGTATTGAAATGTATAACTAATATTGTTGTCTGATATTGTTTAAGTACTATATTAATATGTGCATAATGTATGTTTGTGCATGTAGAAAGACAGTATACCAGGTTTTGGGACTGCTATTTTCAGTGCACTGATGTGACACACCAATTCTAATAGACCCTATTAGGGATGGATGGAATAGGACACATCCCTATTATTATTATTATTATTATAATAATAACATCACAGTGTTACAAAAATAGATAAAAGAATTATACATCCAGAACAATACACGAGTAAACAAAATGGATTAAAACTTCATACATATATATATATATATATATATATATACACACACACACACACACACACACACACTTAATTAATTTAATATTTTTCATTCTATGTACACTGAGAAAAAAATGGTAACATGTTAATTAACTAGTTTTATTCAAGTCAAAAATATTATTTGCTGAAACAACCTAAATACATTCATTTATTCCACCAAAACTACTTTATGTGAGTTAAATCATATAGAAATTGCTCTTTAAAGTAACAACTGCAGGTTGCTACTTTTTGCAGTGTAGATATACTACATGGAAGGGTGAGTCGGGACTGGACACAATTAGAAGCACTGCTGACTTTGAGCTAACTCTAACCACAGTACTTACATAAGAATTATTCCACCTAGAAAGAGGATTCAGAGAACATAACATCTAAAATAACAAACTGAAAAATTAATGAAAGTACAAAACAAAAATACAAGCTTCACACTTCTGCTTTTAAATCCTCTTGTCTGTCCATTGTACTATAAGTGATCAGTGAATAATGAAGTTGTTGCATTATTGAAAGGTTTTTTCTTAAAATCTGTGACCAATCCTTAAGACTATTAATTCATAAAAATAGTTTACTAATCTCTGCACATGGATGGCTTAACCCTGCTCACAGTTTACTTATACATGCTCATGAACTAACCTGTGTGCACCGTTTACTATGGACTATGAGTTTGATAATGTAGAGCTAACAATTCTTTCACCTATTAAATATTTAACACAGAAGCACAATATCAATTCTTTGTAGTTTTGTATATCCAAAAGATAATTCCGCATGTATGCTCTCTGATGCCATCTTTGATTTGCTGTATCTGTTCACAGTGTGGCCTCTGCAATCTAATCTATATTGTGAACGCCAGCTGTCTACAGGGTCTAATGTTACTCCATCCTATCTGTCTGTGGTGTACAATCTGTTGGCAGGTAAAGCATTTTTAAACCCATTGGAATTTTTGCTGTCTGTCCTAAAACTGGTCTCTGGCCTGAACAGTATTGTTGGAGAACAGTTTCCGCTGCTGTGGATTATTGTTTAATAGCAGAGAGAAAATCTCCAGGCACTGTGTTGGATATGACACGATAATTGTACTGGTGCAATCAGACAAATAGACACTGGTAATAAGCTCCATAAACTCTCCCATGCTAAGAGACATAAAAGGAGGATTCATTTTGGTGACAAAGTTGAAGCTTCTGGCTCCTGCAGCAGGATTGTGGTCACAAGAAAAGTCATTTTTCCACCAAAGGTTACTCGAGTTCAAACGAGAGCACTCAGCATTCAGTCATTTTCTCCAGTCAAGTGGTGCATGTAGCTTTTAACGCTTGGAGATAATTCAATTTTGTGTGATTTCGTTACAGTTAGCCATCCTCCACCCTTTAGCCACACGAAATGTATTACTGATCACTTTACTTTAAAATCTAACCTTCTGCTTTCGATTTTAGCCCAATGTCTATCAACACTAGACTGAGAAGCAGCATCGTAATCATCAAAAATGCATGCATCAGAAGGGCTATAGCCTAAGTGATGGCTGTTATCGAGTGATGCACCATGATTATTTTATTCTGTGGGTACCTGACAAAATGGCCTAATTGTACTTGTCAGCCTATAAGCCGGTTTGAGGTGTGCAACAGATATGAGCTATCATGTTCCAAATGGACAACTTGGCCAGGTATATTACTTTATCCTTGAGGCTGCCCGTCTGGAGTACCACAGTTGGCAAAGTGTCACAATGTCTGTCACTCATGTAGCAGGTTCTTAGCCAGAAAGTAAGAGAGACAGATGCTTTACAGCTGTGAATAAATGTGTGAATTTTGAATTATATATAAATGGTACATTTAATTTATTTATATATATATATATATATATATATATAAAACTTTTAATATATTTTAAAATATTGTTTTCCTGTGTTTGCAAAGCTGAATTTTCAGCATTACTCCATTCAGCCATTGCTCCAGTCTTCAGTGTCTGCTTTCAATTTTCACCCTATTTCTACATCAACACTAGACTGAGAAGCAGCATCGTAATAATCAAAAATGCATGCATCAGAAGGGCTATAGCCTAAGTGATGGCTGTTATCGAGTGATGCACCATGATTATTTTATTCTGTGGGTACCTGACAAAATGGCCTAATTGTACTTGTCAGCCTATAAGCCGGTTTGAGGTGTGCAACAGATATGAGCTATCATGTTCCAAATGGACAACTTGGCCAGGTATATTACTTTATCCTTGAGGCTGCCCGTCTGGAGTACCACAGTTGGCAAAGTGTCACAATGTCTGTCACTCATGTAGCAGGTTCTTAGCCAGAAAGTAAGAGAGACAGATGCTTTACAGCTGTGAATAAATGTGTGAATTTTGAATTATATATAAATGGTACATTTAATTTATTTATATATATATATATATATATATATATAAAACTTTTAATATATTTTAAAATATTGTTTTCCTGTGTTTGCAAAGCTGAATTTTCAGCATTACTCCATTCAGCCATTACTCCAGTCTTCAGTGTCACATGATCTTTCAGAAATAATTGTAATATGCTGATTTGATGCTCAAGAAACATTTCTAATTATTATCAATATTCAGAATAGTTTTTGCTGTATAATATTTTTTTTTGGAAAATGTGATACATTACCATTCAAAAGTTTGGGGATAAATAAGAAAATAAATACTTTTATTCAGCAAGGACACATTACATTGATCAAAAGTGACAGTAAAGATATTTATAATGTTGCAAAATATCAAACAAAAAAGATTAAATAAAGATTCAAATAAATGCTGTTCTTGTAAACATTTTATTAATCAGAATCCTGAAAGAAATGTATCACATTTCATAAAAGTATTACACAGCAAAAAAAAAAAAAGATTAATATTGAAAAAAATATTAATAATTGAACACCAATAATAATTAATCAAATTAAGCACCAAATCAGTATATTAAAATTATTTCTGAAGGATCATGTGACACTGAAGACTGGAGTAATGGCTGCTGAAAATTCAGCTTTGCCAACACGGGAATAAATTAAATTGTAAAGTATATAATATAGAAAACAGTTCTTTTTAACTTATAATAATATTTCACAACATTACGGTTTACACAGTATTGTTTTATTAAATAAATGCAGCTTTGGTGAGCATGGGAGACATTACAAAAACGTTTTCACACATTTCCAACAAAGTTCTCATTACCTTAATGCAAAAAATCAAATTTGTGAACTGGACTTGTTTTCCTCAGATTTACATTTAAGCATTTGAAATGCACATTAGTTTTGTGTAATTGTTTGTGTGTGTCTGTGTGAGTTTGCACCACATGTGCATTGTTTGTAAAGAGAGTTCAGCGTCACTCAGCCATGTGTTTGTTCTATGCCCGTCACTTTAAAGTGTGTGTATTGGCAGCGTCTGACCGGCTTTCTGCTTGCTGGATCAGTGGTAACAGTGTGCTCTGTTTGGGTGAACTCCTCTGACAGCTCATTTTCCATTCTGCTCACTTCAGATCAACCTGATCTCTCCACAAAATGTCTGCATTAAACCTGACCACACATTTCCGCAAATTTCCAACATCCACCCCAGAGAGTAAATTGTCAGATAAGAGCACTTAACCAAAGCAGTGCATTGTCAAACGTCTCTCATGCAACACATTAGAACAATCAAAACCAGCTGACTGTTGAATTATTAATATACAAGAACACAATCTTGCAGCAGTTTGTAACTATTTTATGTTTTGTGGAATTGGTGACTAATTCATATGAACTCAGTGATGGTTATCTTTAGTGTGGAACTTCGTTTTTTTTTTTTTTTTTTTAATTGTACGTTTTCATATTCACGTTATACAAATTCACCACATCATAAAATAGTTGCATTTTCCTGTGATATCAAGTTGGTATATAGCTCAAATAAAAAGATTGCAAATTGCTAGATTTAAACTCAGAATTGTGAGATATAAGGTTGGAACTTCTTTTTTTTTTTTTTTTTTTTAATTGTACGTTTTCATATTCACGTTATACAAATTCACCACATCATAAAATAGTTGCATTTTCCTGTGATATCAAGTTGGTATATAGCTCAAATAAAAAGATTGCAAATTGCTAGATTTAAACTCAGAATTGTGAGATATAAATGGGCAATTCTGAGAAGAAAAGTCTGAACTGTGAGAGAAAAAGTTTTTTTATTCTGTGGTGGAAATAGGCTTCCATTTTTCCTGCCGGGTTTGCTGAGATGCATGCAAAAATAAATATAGGTACTTTTTTTCTTTTAGAAAGTAAGATTGACCCCGATCTGTTTTGCAGTACTGAAAGATTCACTTAAGTATATCTCTTAACGTCATCTTTTTGAGAGACTTCTAAAGGGCTGCTTTGTAATTGCAATGCCTGCAGGTTTTGTTGCCAGTGTGTGGTGTAGGTGTCCAATTGCAAACATCAATTTTCCTCTGATGATCACGCCAAAGTGTGTTTTGTTTTTCACCCGTGACCCAGACAAAAGGGTTGGTGGGTGCATGGTGGAGCCAGGAGGAGGTGATTATGGTTGGATGGCTCTTCTGCTTGCTCTGATAAGCATTAACAGAGGGTTTTTTCTCATTAACTCAAGGTGCTTCATCTTGGCGGGCAGAGAAAGAGGAAATCACACTGGGACATCTGCGAAGACCTGTAAGATGGCAAGCACCTGTACTCAACCAGAACGTCTGCCATCAGGCTGTCTACACTGTGCGATTGCCAAAACACAGATAAGAAACCTTGTGATTATAATATTACAGCTGTCACATTGACCCGCAGGCTTGATGTAAACAAGGATGTCATCCGCTAGTAATTTGTAGATATGTGCATCTGACATACTGTCAGCAGAATTTAAAAATGATATGTACATACTCATCACTTTGTGGTCTCGCACTTCAAATGCCTAGATACTTAAAACAAGGACACGTGTCAACAGACGTACAAGCCTGACATGTTCATTCAGAGCCATATTATAAAAGCATATAAAACTGCTGACTGAGACGCTCATACATTCTGAACACATGCAGAGAGTAGGAAAACAAATCAGTAGCTTTGTTAAAAAAAACAAACAAAAAAAAAAAGCTTTCTGTGTACTTATGTAAATGAGCTATGATGGGTGAGTACCCTTCCTTTAACTGCTTATTGTTGAATTTCTCCTCTGGCTGAATTAAACCAGGCACACTGAGTAATAACAAACCTTAACAAGTCAAGCATGCACTTTTCAGACAAATAAAACCACAGAGATTAAAAACATAATGTGACATGTCTGTGTGAGAGAGGGAACTTGTGTTTCTTAAAGTAAAAGCAGCAACTAGATTTTTTTTTAATCTATTTGTCCGTCTGTCTACTAACTTGTGTGTGTGTGTGTGTGTGTGTGTATATGTGTAGCATAAATGTAAAATTATTATATGAAAATTATTTGCATCATATTTTTTTTATATTTATATCAATACATTATTGATATCTACAACTTTATATTTCAGCAATATATGCATTTATACCAGAATGACATACCATAAAATACTATTAATATATCAATTTAATTTTTCCTGTTGGATATTTGAACATTTTCACTTCACTTGAAGGACTGTCACCATACCAAAAAAGATATATGCAGTGAAATCCCTTTCCCTTTTCATTACTATGTGCTGTGCAGGTTTATATTTTGACAGGTTTTTTATGCTTGGTACATTTCCAGCTTACTTATAAGACTTGTCACGAATCTGTCAACCAGTTTCTAGAAATGTCTCTGTAGGCTTACAGCGGCCATGAAAAGTTTACATGCAGAAAGTATCAGCGATGAAAGTGACCTACAGAAGCGATGTGTCAGTGGAGATTAAAGCTCATGCGTTTACAGTGCGCTCATATTGGCTTCACATCAGGAGACCGCTTCTGTCCCAAAAGGCAAGGATTTGTGGGTAAATGCTGTTCATTCTGCCCCTCCCATTGCTTGAGCCCTTCAGAGCTGCCTCTAAGCAAAGGGTAAGGAGTTGAAGGACTCTGCCCCATGGAATGCTATTCTGGCACACACGCAAGGCTATACCTTCATCAGGAGGTTTTTCATTCATCACGCACCACCACGTAAACCTAAATCGGCTGTCTGTGTGACAAACGGCTCTGCCCTGATAAATCACCAATGCAGGTACACGCTTCTCATCAATCAAAAGGCAACAAGGTCATTTATATCTCACACTCAGTGGGAATCACACGTCCTTTTGCTTCACCCTCAAGGTCATCGAATCTTATAGATCAAGCGTCCCTATTAACGGAAATGAGAATTAGACACACAATCTTCCAAACTGCCTTTTCGCAAACGGATTTTATGAAGGAAAATCAATCATCGTACCGATCAATCTCATCATTCATAGGTGTCATGTATCTCCCGTCCCGAAGACGGACTAAAAACCCTCCTAATCACTTTCCAAGAAATAAAAATTCAAAAGGATTCCTGCTCCGTTCCTCTTCTCCACCCATCTACAGCGAGGCGAAGGCCCCTGAGGCTGTAATCAAGCCAGGTCTTTGAAGCGTGGTCCCGGGGTCAGTGGAACACTGCAGGAGTGCAGAGAGACACACTACTTAAACACTACTCCTGAGCCACATGAATTAATAATGGAGGTGGATTCCATCTTTGCTTGGTCACTCTGGATGCATTATACTAGCCTATGCGCCGGAGAGTAACCGATACTTATAAAATGGTGTCACCTGTCAAAGAGGCATTAATTAGTCATCCACAGTTGTAACGGAGCAAGCCGTGTCCAGACGGGCAGCATGGCTCAGTATCATCTGGTTGTGTGTTCCAACATGACCATCTTATAATGCATCTCATTCAGCCTCTGACATAAATGGCTTCTAAATGCACGTTGACACCTTTAGGGCAACAGCGTCCACTGGCCCTGATGCTTCTGTTCAAAGCTCAGCTGATGAACAAGATAGAAAAAGCAGCAGAACTGATGTGCATTTACTTCCCTCTAGAAAATTTATTTCATCAAGTGGTTTTAACAAACTAAATTCACAGTTACACAATATAAATAACACCGTTGGCATTAGCTTAATTACAGATTTCTGGTACCACCATCATGCACAAATGTGCACACATGCCAGATGCCACACCTCTTGTAAATGTATTTATCACACACACACACACACACACACATCTAGATTTATTATTATTATTATTATTATTATTATTATTTTGCTATTTTGCAACAAGGGCCTAATATGAGCTAATTTGAGCTCGAGATTAAAACATATCAATAAAAACTTTTCATCATATACAATTTTTTCCCAAAATAAGAATGAAATTTGTTCAAATTATATACAGGGTATCGGCTTTAATAAACAAACAAACAAAAAACAGTAGTATTCAACAAATACACAAAATAATGTTATTTTTAGCAGCATCATATGACCCCTTTAACTTAGTTTGCAAAGGAGTGCATAAATATGTTCAATTATAATAACCTGGCTCAGGGGACGATAGGAATCATGTCTTTTGCCAGTTTTTTTTTCTTCTGGTTATTAAGGGATAATACAAGACTTCTTCACCATACAAGTGGTTGTCGAAAGCAAACATCCCATGAAATGCTTCATATTTTGTGAGAAAGTGTGACATGCTAGAGCAAAATAGGCACTATTTTTGGAATCGGCACCCTAAAATTACTAAGAAACAAGTACTAAATTCAAATTGCATTCCGCAAATATTATATGTAAATATATAACGTCACCCTATTTAATCCCCCAAAAATGTAAAAAGTACCAAACAACTGCATATTTTCTGTCATTCCAATGGTTGATTGTGTTTAGAATTATTTGCATTAATGCAAGTACTATTGTGAGCGCGAGAGCCAAATTATTATTTTTTTTACATTTCATCTAGAAAACAGGATAGGAAAAGGGCTAAAATAAAAAATGTTGTGTTTCTCATTGTTTTTTCCATGGATGCTGAAGACAGTGGAGCTTGCTTTCCACAGCTGGGAGTGACCTTGGTGGGACTGATGTGTGGCCTGGGCAGTGCCTGCGCACAAATTCAATTATTTATGGTGTGGCTGTGTAGAACTCGTGTTTGCTCAGAGAAGAAGTGTCCTCCTCCATCACAGAGAGCTTCAGGGACTACAGCTGAATGAAAAGACATCTGTTCAACAGAAAAGAGATTAAGAGAAGAGACATTATTTACACCAACGTTAACTGTGCACAGGAAGTATTTGAAAAAGTGATTGTAATCAAAATATGATGATCTCTTGAGGACCAGTAACTGAAATATATAATGAAATTGGCCAGATTGTTTAAAACAATGGACCCGTTTCACAGACTTTGATGATGTGTTTCCACGGTTATTAACATCATTAATCAAGCAACATTTTTTGTATTTTCATTTTTCAAAAATGTAAAGTTCATAACACTACTTTGTTTTATCAGCTTGCCATTAAAATACAGAAAACTAGTTAATGTTACTGCATGAGTGTTTATAATACCACGGCTGAGGGAGTGACTGCAAATTTGACATCTTTCTCTTTTTAAATGAACGGATTAAATGTTTTGACATTTTTTTACCTCTTTTGTGAAGTCAGAAATGCAACCACGTATTTTTCTTTTCCCATTGGAGCAAATGAAACTCAAAAATTATATTTTATAAATTTACCCAACTATAATGACCTCTGCTTCTTAGAACCCTGAATAAAGGTGAAACGTCCATTATCGCTGAGAAAGCAAACAAACAAAACCCAACAGACCAAATGAGAACTTTATGTTGCCTGCGTTTCTGTTAGAGGAGATCTGGTGACTGTACATGGTATTCTGAGGATTTGCTTTGTCCTTCCTCAACTTCCAATTTTAGAAAACTGCTGCTGAAATTACATCACCTTTCAAATAAACTTGACTCAGTTTCCCCTCTCGAATTCTCTCTTTCTTTCTTTCCTGCTG
>NW_015544227.1:557347-581360 GCF_001515605.1 Sinocyclocheilus anshuiensis | reverse complement strand
CCTGCTGACCTGGTCTCTTGCCCAGGGAGTTGGTTAATATAACTCAATGTGCTATATAGAGCTGGAGAGCATTGAATTTAATCTGGACGAATAAATATGAGCAGCATCTCATTGTTTTTTAAGGAGGATAGATAGATAGATAGATAGATAGATAGAGCTTATTAAACAACACTGAAACCTTATCAAATCTGTCTCTGCTCAAGCTAATACCCTCCCATTTTGCTGGAAAAATGTAACTTGATTAAAGTTTAATGGCCCTGAGACCCTTCAATTAGTGAGTTTGGCTCATACATTAAAATAATGACTCTAATGAGGAGAGTAATGAAGACTTTATTATGCACAGAGGAGATTAAAACTGCTTTATCAGCCATTATGTGTCACTGAGCTTGCTAAAAAAAGATGAAAAATAAGGTCAAAGAAAGTGTAATGAACAATGTGTTAATATTTAGCACCTCTGCATGTCATGATATCCTATTACTGCTTTTTAAATAATTATAATTGGCATTTATTAATTAAAAACAGTAATATTGTAAATTGTTATAACAACTGAAAATAACTAGTTTCTATTTTATTTTAAAATGTAATTTATGTGATGCAAAGCTGAATTTTCAGCATCATTACTCCAGTCTTCAGTGTCACATGATCCTTCAGAAATCATTCTAATATGCTGATTTTCCTCTACATTATTATTGGTACTAAATTATCAATAATGGTTCTTATTATCAATGTTGAAAACGTTTTTTGCAGCTTAATATTTTATGGAAAACGTGATACTTTTTAGGATTGATTGATAAATTGAAAATTCAAAATAACAGCATCATTATTTTCAGATTCATTTTCAGATCATTATCAGCAGATTATTTTTTGAAATAATATTTTGTTACAATATAAATGCCTTTATTGTCACTTTTGATCAATTAATTGCAAATAAAAGTATTAATTTATTATTAGTCTTACTTACCCAATCTTTTGAATGGTCGCGTATCAAGGTTTCCACAAAAATATTAAGCATCAACTGTATTCAAGATATAAGATAATAATAATAAGAAATATTTCTTGAGCAGCATATTAGAATGTTTTCTGAAGGATCATGTGACACTGAGTGTCTGAGTAGTGATGCAGAAAATGCAGCTTTGCATCACAGGAATAAATTGCATTTTAAAACATATGAACAGTATTTGTTTTATTTGTAACATTATTTCACAATATTACTTTTTTTTTGTTTTACTGCATTTTTAATCAAATAAACGTAGCCTTGGTGAGCATAAACGACTACTTTCAACAACATTAAAAAAATCCTAATTATTCCAAACTTTTGACCGACAGTGTATACACGCATACACACACACACACACACTAGTCTACTGTATATTGTTGTTATGTAATCTCATTCTTCTCTGTCTGCTCATATCAGCAAATATTAATCTTCCGCTCAGTTGCAGTGATGGATGTCAACAGATATGTCTATGTTTCAAATGACCAAGGCGTTGCAGGTCCGGATATAGAAACCTTAGCTGATGCATTATGATCATGGTTATTGATTGTATTATATACAGCCTGTTATTCGATATCTGTTAATTCAGCACAAATGGAAACCTGCTTGAAGTAACAGTTCACCCCCCAAATGAGTTCTGTTTTCATTTACTTACACACATGGTTCCATATATGATTTTTTTTCCCTCAACGCAACACAAAAGACGGAACACTGGACATTCCTTTCCATATAATGACAATGAACGGGAACTAGGACGGTCAAACTCAAAAAATGACAAAAAAGCACCATAGAACATCATGCAGCTTTTGTAACTACATGAAGGTGAGTAAATTACAGAATTTTCAGCTTCTGCTGGTTATATTCTGTACATGATTTATCAGGGTTCTGTTAGCCATTTGCAAACATCTTAATAGTTTGATCCTGTTCCCTTAAGTCAGTTTTCCTATGAAAAATACGTTGGGATGGCGATAGCTCTTTGACTGCCTCTCTCACTCTCGCTGCCTGCCTGTCATGACCTTGGCTTATAAATTGCTGTGTTTGATTGACAGCCGAGCGTTGTGCTTGGTGGGACAGCTCACTCATCTCCCCAGCAGCTCCGCTGACAGTTTGAGACACTGACATCAGCAAAACACACACTCTTACACACATAAATCTGACATCACTCCCACATCTCCGCTGTCGGTCAGAACGAGAGGTTCCTCTCAGCCAATGAGATCGACTCTTTCATGAGTCTGTATATCATAAAACCTGCATGCAGACAGTTCACATAATCAGGTCTGGTTACCTGATGGAATTATGTGGTGGAAACCAGCTGTGGAAAACTGGCCAAATGACTCCGCTGGCTGTGATGTGCTCACATGCACGAACACAGGCCAGACACACAGCAGGATGTGCCAGTGATCTGTAAGAGACATGATAGATGGCTTTCCATTGTCAACAGAAGCATCTATGGCCATACAATGGCCCCGAAAAGTATTTGAACACTTAAGCACTCTTAAAATGTTTGAAATTTTAATCCATTAGACAATAAAATATCAAACCAACAGGCTTTTTCAAGAAGTATACATTGCAACCAAATTATTTCATAAATAGATAAAATAGTTTTTAATTGTGTACTATATATATATATATATATATATATAATTCAAAATTCAGAAAATAAAAAATAAAAAGAATATTTGGACACTTTGTGGTTGTTAAACTAAGTAGTATATATGCTTTATTACTTCATGCATTTTTACTGATCAGATAGCTATCTGATAAATAAAAGACTAAGTCGAAATGCCCTCCAAGAGGCATTTGAGACTGAAAGCAATCCAATAGCTAAGTTTAGAATTCAGGTCTGTTTAACACATTACCATGTTTAAATCCATTCTGGAAATTCCTCCTAAAAATCAGTTAATATTATTATTAAATTATCATTGCAAAAATGGTTTAGAAAGTGAATTTTAGTTCTGAGAAAAGAATCTAGCATCATTTATTCCCAATTGGTTTTATATTTTGCCATCTAATGCAATGAAATGTCAGTGTGGCTTGGGTGTCCAAATACATTTGAGGCTGCTGTAGATGATTATTTTGTTGACTTGCGCAGTAAGCATTGAATACTGGGACACACTGTGCATTGCTCAGTTGGGCTTTAATCCATGTAGACAGTGTCAGGATAAATACAAATGCCTGAGGAGACGGATAAACCCACCTGATATAAAGTGAGGTGGGCATTTCTGCTGCTACAGAAGCCCCTGCACTGCAATCAAAAGAGTGGGAGATGCATGTGTTAATCTGCTCAGGTCACAGGGTTTCCACGGGTCTTAATTATGATTTCAACAGGTCTTAAATTTGGGGACAGAAAGACCAGAATTGTGATATGGCTTAATGTGACCTTTAAACTTCAAAAAGCTATGATTTCATTGATTAAACATGAGCGCTGCACGTTTCAAAGTCAGGTGCTGTGCTGCTTTGCATACTGCCGTTATCGGGGAAACTACTGTATTTCTGCCATTCCAAAAGCGCCTCCTGCTGGCAGAGGATGAATTTGCATTATTCAAAAAGCCAGTCTGCTGTTTTTTTTACAGTCTATGGTTCAGACCAATGCGAAAATCCAGCCATATTTTTACGCGGCAAACACGCAGTTGTAAATGTGAGCCAGTGGATCGACAATAAGCTAATGCTAATGCATTATAAAAGTCTAAACAATTAAGACACTAAAATATATTTATATGTTATTAAATTAATATAATAATGGATTGATAATAATTATTTAAATCAATGTAATTGATACTATTGACTCATCCCTTTTCTTAAAATTAGTTTAAAGGCTAAAACGCAACGTTTATTATTTTATAAAAAAATAGTTTTTGTGAAAACCAGTATTTGAACTGTAAATCATGCTTTTTACAATCAATTTACAGTTTAATATGTTGCCATAGACATTGTCCTACCCCACTCATATGGTATTAATTTTATTTGTGCAGGTCTTAAAAAGGTCTTAAAAAGTCTTTAATTTTAATTTTAATTCCTGCAGATAACCTGGGCCAACCGAACGTACCCTGTAATGCCAAATGTTATGTATACATTTAGACAAAACATGTCACAAGACAAATGAGTGTATCTTCACAGAATGGGAACACAACAAGCATTATCTTTCCAGAATGCTGAACTAATGCTTGAGTTAATGATGCAGAATGATGTAAGCAGAGGATGGCACTCAATCCTATACCTACATTCCTGTACCAAAAAAAAAAAAAGAATAATCATTGGCTGATTAGAATCATGATGTTTCACTAATTTTGAGACCTTTACTAAAATGGACATATTGCTTTTTCAAATGTAAATTCCACTTATTAATAAAACTATTTTTAAAATAAATAATAATGCTAAAATAATTTTTCTCAAGACATTTTGGACCCCTTTAACGAGGTCTTTTCTTTATCTCAGGACTGTTATCACATTGACATTTTTTACTTAAAGCCTCACAAAAATATCAAAATGAATGAATGAATTAATCAATCATTTATCATAGAAAAAGTGTATTTAAGTCATTGTCTGCACAAGCTGCAATTTTAAATATTAAATTAATAGTAATGCATTAATAATTATAACCCATATTTTGATTACTGTATGTAATCACAATTCTGTCTGCTTATTCATCAGCAATTATGAAAATTAATATCTGATTTGAATTAATTAATTATAGAAGAAGTATATTCAAGTCATTGTCTGTATAAACTGCATTTTTAAATATTAAATTAATAGATCCGAAAAAAGAGTATGTCACACCGATGTCACTGACCCATAAACATGATGTACAATATATATATATATAATAAATATATATATATATATTGATCTTCACATAACTTTACATTTTCTTTTAATATCATCCAGCTTACTGCATTTTCCTGTATTCTTCTCAGTTGTTCCAAAACCATTTTGATTTAAAAAATGTGCAGTTGTTTGCACAGTCTTTCTCCTGAATAAGAGCCCTAACAAAAGCTTTGCTGATGGACCACCGCTGTTTGTCAGATTCTTTTTTTTTTTTTCTGTTTCTCCTCAACCCACCAATGATGCAGGACTCTGAAGAGTTTAGCTCTAACCTCAATTAAACACACCTGAACCAGCTAATCAAGCTCTTAATAGGCATACTAGAAACTTGAAGGCAGGTGTGTTGAGGCAAGTGGGAGCTAAACTCTGCAGGACACCGGCCCTCCAGGACCGAGTTTGGGCCCCCCTGTTCTAACACATCTGACTTCAAGGTATCCCACTGTATAGGCCGACAGCAATATGATGAACTAAATGTTTTAAGAGGCTCTCCTTCCATTGTTTATTGACTGAAGCAAATTAAATATGCAAGAGTGCCGGATTCTAATTTTTCTTTTTATTGTTTCTTGAGGGATATTATGACGTAATGGTATGAATTACAAGTAGCATTTAATAATGCCAAATAACAGGCTAAACTGGAATATGGAGTACAATCATAGCCTAAAAGTGATGCATTAGGTCTTTTTGACACAAAGTTGTGTCATGCACTTTATGTCTCATTTGCATGGATGTATTCCCTCACTGTTGTTAAAGACTGCCATCTAGAGGTATGAAAGGCCCTGAAATCAGGCT
This sequence comes from Sinocyclocheilus anshuiensis, assembly GCF_001515605.1. Classification (NCBI taxonomy): domain Eukaryota; kingdom Metazoa; phylum Chordata; class Actinopteri; order Cypriniformes; family Cyprinidae; genus Sinocyclocheilus; species Sinocyclocheilus anshuiensis. Next base: position 575,755 of record NW_015544227.1, on the reverse strand, counting down.
TAAAATAATAATGGTGTTTGCAAGCTACTATTACTGTTGCTCATACTTAAATGGTGATTTGAACAACCTCCAAACCCAAGAATAAAACATTCATGCTAAAATGTGCCCGGCATCGTTTGTGCTTCAGATGAAAGATTTTTGCCAATATTGATTTTGCCCTGCTGATATTTTCACTGGGGCCAACATCATTTTTGAATTAATTTTATATTTACATTTATAGTTTTACTTTTCTACTTTTAGATGTATACATTTTACAGTTATTATTCAATATTTGAATATAATTTTTTTAAAGATAGTAAAGAAGTAAGCAATAATAGCTGGGGCACCAAGAACTCCAATAAACTAGCACATCACATTGTTGATTCATAACTTTTAATACTACTGCACATCTGAAAAACAGGCTTTAAAAGTATCACGTGTTTGCTGAAAATATCATTCAGTTTTAGATGTTATTTCACAGCAGTCCTTGCAGACACCGCTCCATTTCACACAGCTCCTGTAGTTCTTCACAGTGAGGGCCACAGTGGAGAGAGAGGAGCTTATGGGCCCTGGGAATCACAGAGAGAGCCGCACCACAGTCTCCGCTGTCAAAGGGAAAAGTGATGCTGAGGTGAGGAGACTGTTTTTGATCATAAAGTATAGGAAGTCTCATCAGATAGAGTTTGACACATTGAGCTCTTACCCGTTGAAATGTAGCTGTGCTAGTTTAAAAAGCTGTCGTCCCAGCTCAATGCTGTCCTCTCCGAATTGGGCCTGAATGGCAACAATGCTACGCTTAAGATTGGATGCAGCCAGACTCCATTCACCTGTTAGAAAAATAATAATAATCATACTATACATTTTCCTTGTATGAATTTAAATGTTACTTATTTAATTATTCAAAAGGTAATGTAGCACTGCTATACAACATTTACATATCTTACATTGTCATAAAGATACAATTTACACATTTTTCATGTGACAGTTGACATATCAGGCTGTTATTCTCACCTGTGGTGGCGTACACACGAGCTGTTGCATCTGCTAGCTCTCCTTGGAGAGGGTGAATCTCTGTTAAGATGCTGTTTGCCTGAGAAGAAGCTGATTTTAGGATTTTTAGGGCCTCATCTGCAAAACATGGAAACATTATGTATACTTATGTATATTTAGCAAATACACAAAATAGATGGTGATTCATATTGAGGCTGTACCTAATCTGTCTTGTTCCATGAGATGAAATGCTTCATTCAATAGACACTGTAAACCCTTTAGTTTGTTCTGCACATCAGCACTGGTGATCTGATGACCACAGGACGGCCAAGAGCACTTGTACCTATCCATATGGGACTTAAATGTACAGCATACATTAAGATACACACAATGAACCATCTAAATGATCAGTTGTGCTTTTCTGCAAATGTTTACCCGAAGAGGCTTTCCACATTTTACACACAACAGCCCTGGTGCTGCATTTTCTGTTGCTTTCTGGCTTTCTTCTGATAGGTCTCTTTGACAGGCTTGACAGTTACAGTGGAAATAGTACTGCTCCAGCAGGAGGCGCTGACGCTCCTTCACCTCCATTCTGCTACAGTGAGGACCTGTGAAGAATGACATTTAAGACAGCTGTTTCCGGATGAACCCACAAACAAACAAAAACTGAATTCCCAAGATCACGTAATACCATAACAGTGCAGAATCTCCTGTCCTGGAGTAAGATCTTTTGAAGCACGTACAGTGACTGTCATACCACTGCAAGAGGTCTTGGGATGGTCAATGTGACTTTCAGAACAAACGAACTGATTGAGCGGGTCAGTTTGAAAACCTGTGGTGAAGGAGATGTTTGTGTTTGGACTGCAGGAGTGGTTAAGCAGGCTGAGAACAGGAAAAATTGCTGTGGCAATGCGGATTTCACAACTGGACTGAACAGCCATGCCACTTTCTTCTGTAAGAATTGAGAAAAAAAATTTCAACAATCATGAAAATTCAACAATCAAATGTATTCAATTGCAGTTTGTGTTTAAGCATGAGTTCTGTCAAACCTTTGACCATAACAGCAGTGACTGCTTGAGCGTTACATCTGAGCTGCATCATGTGTCTCAGAGCTGTGGCTCCCAACATGCTCATCTCAGGCTCCCAGGTTCCACTAACTCCTTTGTTCTCGCAAGATGCCCACATGTCCGGTGGGGGTCCACCTTGCAGTCTCCTATAAAGCATTGCCATGGTAATCGCTAATAAGAAGCGTGAGCTGGGTGAGTGTTGTGCCACATGTGGTAAAAGGCTGTAGATGCCCATGTACGAGTTGCCATGATAACAGTCTGTATGGTCTGAAATTTCTCCACAGGGATCTCCAAGACTCAGCTTGACTGGCAAATCACTTTTATAAGAGCTACAGGTCACATTGTCTTCTTCTGAAGCACTTTTTTTCACCCTTTTGACCTCGTTTTGTCCAGCTTTCAGGGCCACTCTTAGTGCAAGATGTCCTAAAACCCCAATAGCCAAAAAATCTGCTCCAATTGGGCATTCCCATTGGTGCCAGCGCTCCCAAGCATCTTTTTGACAGCTCTCTCCACAGTACCGAACGTAACTGCAGTTTGGACATGGCACAAAGCTCAGTGATTGGCTCAGGCAGTGGTGACAGTGTCGGTTTTCAGTATTAAACGTCTTTCCTGCCTTATTGGTCACTGTATTGAGTTTGTTTCCTGGTATAAGTACGCAACAGAAAGCTTCGTCCTCCAGAACGACCTCACCAGCTGTCTTATTTTCCATGGCTAATATGTGGCGACCTTTCTCGGGGCTAAAGTAAACAGACACACCAGGTGAAATACAAGTCCTAGTGTTTCTGCTTTTCTGGCATGGTGGTGTTTGATGATTTGTGGTTGGCTGGTTGGATTTTTCAGGTTTTTTAAGCTGGCTCAGGCATGCGGTCTGTCTAGCTCTCAGTTTGTTCTGCAGATGGCTTGGGTAACCAGCCTCCAAAGAGCGCCGGATGTCCTCAAGACATTCCTGGAAAAAAGGAGATAATCACTTAAACTCATATAGATGTGTCAGCTGTGCATTAAACAAGGTGACATGTTCTTATTTGAATGGCTAAAAAAATCATGTTTTGTGATGCATAAGACAGACTCTTACTCTGTAGAGGCCGTGGTAAAAGAGGGCAGCAGAACGGTTAGCATAGCACAGTGATAGCTCTTCTGTATTCTTGTCAGCATGGCAAACACCCTGAAACATCAAACAGAGAGAGTATGAATATATTATGGTCACAGTACCATCTGCCATTTGAAATCCAAACCATTATCAGTGTAATGCAAACACTGAGCTCAAACCAGCATAAAACGTTGAACCACAATGACTAACTTCACATATTCACAATATGTCATTGTTCCTCCACAACAGATTCCAAAAGATGGATTGGGTAGATTCTGTTCCTCCCATGTTTCTAATACATTCATTACAAAGCAGGAACCTTATATATTCAGATTTCAGGATATGAACTTTGACATTTATAACACGCGTCCATATTTTGAGGTCCGTATGCTGATCTGTTTGCCAAAGCAATGAAAGTCAATGTAAATCACTCACACTTTTAATAAGCTGGGGAAAAAATCCTGATTTTAAATAACTGTTTACATGCTTAGGACATTTACATTGTAAGAATGAACAAGGGAGACTTCAGATACAAATTCCAAACTTGTTTTATATATAATAATCTAAAAAAAAAAAAGTCTGTTATCAAACAGGTTTCCTAAATTCTCACTGCTTCCTCTATCTGTCATTGGTCAGAAAAGAACATAACCCCTCCCCAAACTCACGTCATTGGTTGAGCCACAGACGCTATGTTTGGCTACTTGCAGAAATAGAGCAATGGACCGGGTATGGTGCAACAAAGTCCAAACTTTTCGTGGAAATTAACGCGGGTTATACATGTTAAGCAGCAATAAGGGAAAATGTTTTAAACACACCAAAATAAGACGAAAAAAGTTAACACACTACCTTTACTTAAGTATTACTATACAAAGCAGGTGTTTAGGTCGCGTCTTTTCCTTACCTTGGAATAAAACAATGCTGCGGTTGTATAATCCTTCACTTTGAAGCTGAGGTTTCCCTGCTGTCTAAATTCAGATGCCCTCTCGGGAGACTTTTTTACGCAGTACTTCTCAGAAACTCTAGAAAAAGCGTTGAGATCTTCTGGGCTGAAATATGGACAAATGACAAAAGGTAGGTAGAATATTTATTTTTATTTAGAAACGTATAGCAAACATTTAAATATGTGTAGATTGTTGACACTAATTGAATAACTAAAATAACAACTAGTGCAGCAATAACGTAAAAAAGGTACTTTAGTATTAATCACTTTATGTAACAAAATTCAAGTTAATTTATGATCAGCTCCACTGTGCTGACCGTATTAATGACAGCCCGCAGTTGAATATGGCATTTATATCTATCAGACGGCAGAAGCGCTCAGTTCCTTCAGTTTTCAGTTCCGTCCATTTCTGCTCGACATGCCGAACCCACTCTGGACAGGGCAGATCCATTCAAAAATCCTGTCAGTAATCTATTACCCTACAATTAAAAGGCACGAAACTGTTCAAGCACTCTTGATTTCGCTGCAGTAAAGTGACTTCCTGTTGAAACTTTTATCAATCTTCAAAATACAGGCCCTGTACTCGTACTTAACGCATATATTTATGATAGGCCTATTCTTATCTTTTTTTTTTTTGACTCCAAAGCCCTGAAGCTGGACGTATTTATATATTTATTTAACACAATTAATTCAGATGTATTTTCATCAATAATAATATTAATAATAATAATAATAAACGTTATTAAGGGGGCGTTTTAGCATTTTATTTTGTATTAAAATTAGATTATTTTAACATAATAATTTAATAATAATTTATTAGTTTAAATACTTACAGCACTTTGTTGAGGCCCCTTCCAGCCGCCCTTGTTGAAAGCAATTTCATGTTAGATGTTTTAAAATACGTTAGTTTTTGTGCATTAGTGATGAAATTAATTCTTATATTAAATGGTTAATAACAAAAAATATTTAAAAAATTGCCATGATGTAATCTCGAATATGTTTGGAATTAATTTTTTTGGCAATAGCATTCATGTTTTGCTTTATTCATCAACACAGACGTCCATTTAAAAGCAGAAATGTATGAGGGGCCGTATAGGCCATAATTATTGAAAAGCCTCTTACAAACACTAGTGAAATGAAAAAGATTGATCAACCTTAGTGAAATACATTCATATGCATTACTGAAAACCTCTTACATACACTAGTGAAATGAAAAAGATTGATCAACCTTAGTGAAATACATTCATATGCATTACTGAAAACCTCTTACATACACTAGTGAAATGAAAAAGATTGATCAACCTTAGTGAAATTCATTCATACGCATTACTGAAAACATCTTACATACACTAGTGAAAGATTTAAAGATATTTGTGCAACTGTAGCACATACTGAAAAAAAATGAGCAAAATGTACTGATAATTTTCTGCCAGGACATTATCCAGTAATTTTCCATTGCGGAAATACGTACCAAAGAGGGAACGCCCCCCGCGGGGACCGGTGTTGTCGGTGTTGTCACACGTCGATTAACCTGTGGGAAAATTTCCTCACCATCACAACCCTAATGGTAACTGCTGAATAGAAGTTGAAAACAATAAAGTAGCCTACAAAATTAAACACTTAGGATGTGCTAAACAATGTTGGACGTGCTCCTCATGAGGACTACAGTAGCCTATTATTAAAGTATCTGCTGCATGCAGTTCTTCAAAATACAACTCTACTGTTTATGTGGTAGAAAGATAATAAGCAAAATAAATGTAATAATAAATTAATACTGATTTGCGTTGTTATTTGCAGGGAAAATCACAAATTTCTGTGAAGTAGTATGAAGATGCTGATGTCCGCGTATGGCGTTATTTTAATGACAAATGTCGAGAGCGCATTATTGTAGCGCTAATACAATGCGCTCGCGCGGATCTCTCCGCTCGCTCGCGCGCGGATTTCCTTTGCTCTCGCAACCGGACGCGCGTTTAGATAAATTGCTCAGAGACCAAGCAGTTGGACAGAGGTTATGTACAAATCATCCAAGCACCCAATTCCTGGCCATTTCTATAGGCTACATTTCATTAACATTGCTAAATATTATTAAACTGGAAAGAAATTAAAGATCCATGATCCATCTTTGATTGTCAAAAGAATTCCAGGTTCCAGATTTCACGTAGTATTTTCATCGGTCAGTTGTGGAGGTCTGATTGGTTAAAGCTTTATTTATATATTACCTTCTAAAATAGTGTTTACAAAGTAGCCTACTTTACAGAGAGATGTATATGTACATTTGCAGAAAATATCAAAATACAAACATAAAAGAGTAGCTACCAATGTTTTTCATTTCACTAGTGTTTGTAAGAGGTTTTCAGTAATGCATATGAATGAATTTCACTAAGGTTTATCAATGTTTTTCGTTTCACTAGTGTTTGTAAGAGGCTTTTCAATAATTATGACCTATATGGCCCCTCATAGAAATGCTGTGAGAATCACTAGGATGGATTGTTCATTAATGTTCCCAATAGGTGGCGATATTGTTCCACGTTACAATCTTAAAAAAAAAAAAAACAGGCGTCTTGGGGACACAGAAAAAAAGTGCACTGTGTCTCAGTTGTCGCCACGCAGTTTGTTCTATTAATATCTCTTCTGTTGGTCAAGCTCTCTAGAGACTTAATTAGCTATTGTAACTCCAGTGGGAAATAGGGTCTGTTTAGAGAGCCAGTTATGTCAATAGAGACAACGCTTTCAGATTAGGTCTAATGAAGATTCTCCATTGAAAATTAGATTTTCTCCATGACATTATTATAAATAGTGTTATTCAATGTCCCAGGAATTTGTATTAAAAGTCTGAATCTCCTTCATAAGGATTTATAGGATTTGCAAGGCTAATTTGTCTGTTGTTTGGTTTGTTGTGAGAAATAGGAAAGAGAGAGAGCGAAAAAACACTACTGCTTCCTTCATCTGTGGTCACTTCTTATTTATTTATCTATTTATTACTATATAGGCCTAGAGAGATTTCAGAAAGATTATGCCACTTTCTTTTTTTCATCTCAACAAAACGTCATACAGCTCTGACTGAGCTTGTTGGTATCTTTGGCACCATTATCAGAAGATAGGCTTATATTAATCTTAATTTTAAATGAAAAATATTTAACTTTGTCATAACTTGCTTTCACTTTATGAAGTGTTCCTGTGTCTGCATATGAATATTAATGTTGTATTGTATCTGGAAAGCAGCTGCTTCAGTGAGGTCCTGAGGGATGGTGCTTATCACACATGTGGTTGTTGTTCTATAAGAGCTTTAAGTTCTACTGTTGTGTTTCATACTCGTGTTTCAGTAGATGCTATTAATGCACCCTGTGATCTAGGGCACTTCTCGCATCTTGTATTTTCATGACTGTCTTTGTTGTTGCCTATGGACGGAATGTTTTCCAAGAACTTAGTGCTTTCTGATATTACCATCTTTCTAAAGAGTTTTCTTTATTTTACAATGCATGACCAATGAGTCTTCATTTGCATTCAGTCACTTCAGTTTTTCTAAATATAAGTCAGTTCATAAATGAACTTCACTATTAAGTTTAATATACGATGCAATTTATATTGCCTATTGTATGTTACTTACATTTCTTCGATTGCGATTCAATGAATGAAATTCACTCTTGCTGTGTAAACTATAAAGCAAACCTTATAACTTGATACAATACAAAAAAAATAAAAAATTAAAATTAACCCGGCCCAAACTATGGAATTCAATTGCTATCTATTTAACAAATGAGTTATTAAAAGCACAAGCTCAAAAGCTGATTTGTGAATTAGGGTGCACTGCTTGTGCTCTGTTTGTTTCCCCAAAATGAACCAATTCATAAGAGACATTGAGTAATGAATCTAACTGCCTGGTTGAGGTGTATGTTTTTGATTCTCTAAAAAGAACCGGTTCAAAAGAGTCATTTATTTGTGAATCGGACTATACTGGTTGTGCCGTATTTTTTTGCTTTGCTAAAAGGAACCAGTTCATAGAGTAATTTGTTCGTGAATCTGGTTGCGCAGTATGCGTTTGATTCGCTAAAACAAACCTGTTCATAAAAGTCAGTAGTTCACACCTTTTTACTTTATCACATTCAATTCGGACTGCAGACTCTGGTAAAATATGCCTTTTGCAGTGGGGCCAAAATTGTTGAGAACCACTGATGTAAACAAAACTACGTATTAAATGCTACAATAGCATTAATCTTAATGTATCAGTCAGTAGTATATCACATTATCTATCTGACCAGAGGTAAAAACCCAGTATAGCTGCCATGTGCTGATTAAGATGATGTGAAGATGGATTTGGTTTAAATTGTCACATGCATATCTGTCTTTGACTTCCCGTTTCAAATGATACACTTTGACTTGCCTCGTTAATCGCATTGTAGTCTGCTTTGGTCCCTTAATCCAAGAACTGGGATATCTCACCCAGTATTAAGTTGGACGCCGCAGTAGGGCTTCAGTTGTAGAAAATGGAGAGAAATTAGATTATATATAAACGGAGACCCTAACAATAAAGGATCATTTAAGTTTCTCCAGTCAATTTACCAATGCCTGCTGGAATAACACCAGCAAACAGATGTGAACAGCACCCTGCAGAGCATAACAATTTTCTACTATCACGTAATTGAATGGCGTTTAGTTGGTGAATGCACAGAATTAGGGCTTGAACGATCTCAATTTAATCAGAGCCAAGAACCATAATGCATTAAACAGCTGAACAAACATTTTTAGTTGTGTGGAGATACACGCCAAACCTCTCTCTCCCTTTCATGCACACTCATTTCTCATACAAAGCCACACGCACCACCAGTTGAGACACCATGGCTCGGGTTCTCTGTGTTTTATTGTGTGTGTCTTGTGAGATTTGGTTCAGCCATGGGATAATGAAGTCCTGATCCATCTTCTGTCCAAACAGGCTGTTTGATTTCATTTTCTGGTTTGTGAAAGCCATTTGCTCAGTTAAGCTTCACAGCCCACTGAGGTCAGAGGAACATTTACATTTGTCTTTTATTTCAGTAGGTACACACAGTAAGCCTGTGGTCTCATTGTATTTAGTATTACTGAACTTTAAATCATTTTAGACCTTTATAAATATAGATATCTTTCATGATGCACACAGGTAATTATGAGTTTATGAGTTTAAATTAAGAATAACAATAACATTGTGAGATATAAATGATTTATAATTTTGGGATAAATGCAGATTATGAGATATGAAGTAAAATTGTGAGATATAAACTACATTTGAAATTGTAAAATATTACTGCAGTTTAAAATAATGTTTTTCTGTTTGAATATATATTAAAGTGTAATTTATTCCTTTCATGCAAGGCAGAATTTTCAGCAGCCATTACTCCAGTCTTCAGTGCCACAGAAAGAAATCGTTCTAATATGCTGAATTTGTGCTCATGAAACATCTCTTCTTCTTTTTATTATTATTATTATTATTATCAATTTTGAAAATAGCTATGCAGCTTAATATCTTTGTGGAATTTTTTTTCAGGATTCTATGATCAGTAAAATGACGAACAGTGTTTATTTTGAATAGAAATCCTTTACAAAATTGTAAATGTCTTTACTGACAATTTTGATTAATTTATTGCATTGTTGCTGAATAAAAATATACATTTCTTTAAAAAAATCTTACTGATCTTACCCGAACCCTTGAACAAACTGAACAAGAAGTCACAGTTTCGAGAAATAAGGTCGCAACTGTGAAATATGAAGTTGAAATTACAGTACCTTTGTATTGTATTAATCTGAGGCAGACATGGGCTTTTATATGAAGCTGTCATCTTTCCAAGCTGTAAGGTTGTTTGATTCAAACTCATTATGCTTATTTTACATGGTAGGATAAATTATTTTGGCAAACCTTTAGTGTTTGTAAAGTGTATCTATTGTTCTGCTGTTCTCGTGAATCTGAATAAGCTTCTTTTGGGTGTATATATGGATTGAGTGATTATGCATACAGTTTACTACAGTAAAACAATAGGTTTGATTCCCAGGGTACAGTTGTATACTTTGAATGCATTGTAAAACGCTTTGTACAAAATTGTCTGGCAAGTGCTCGAATGTGATGTAAATGTAAGCATTGAGCAGCTGCTTATAACATTCATTTATAGTCATAGACAATATTCATATCCACTCTTGGAACAACATTATTTATACAATATCTAGACAGGAATCTAAGAAGACAACTGCTGATTTTTAGTGTGAGAAGCCTTCCATGCCCTCACGTCTGATCGCCTTAACCGAGAGAGACCGCCGCTGGTTGCATTGGTCAGTGGTCAATAAAGCAAATAATTTGGGAGAACTGAAGAGAAAAAGTAAAAATCTATCAAAAGCTTACAGCAAGCTTAAAGTTTGCAGCATTTTTATGATTAAAATTTATTGCAGTTTCTCAAAGTATTTTCCTTTGTTACTAACATTTAAATATTTATAATAATAATATAATAAAATATTATCTAATCAATAATATATAATATAATATACAATAATATAAAAATTTTCACCAGTTTTCCCATAATTTTTCACCATAATTTCCCCAAGTTTTTCCATAATTTTTCACAACAAATAGTTAGTGCCTAATGAATTTAGCCTCATTCATTTGAATGTGCTCCACTGGATCAGGGATGGAAACAATTATCTTCTGGTTGACTGAAGGCAAATAGAGCAGCTGCTTGAAGTTCATTTGAGCTGCAAAACAAGATAGTAATGCTCACATTAAAGTTTGGTGGTTCGGATAAGAAGAGCTTATGTAACGGAACCCTCAGGCCTAGACTTTCACTACATTATCCTTTATTGATAATGTTTTGACAGGATACTTGTCCAGTCAGTTGTACAAACAGTATGATGATGAATTGTCTAGAAAAATTCCTAGCATTTCAAGAAATAGGATGATAAAACAGATTTAAAAAAAATATGCTTTTTTTTTTTAAACATTAGAGAGCAGAGTTACAAAGAGCTGATAATAAATACATGACGTATTGCAATTTAATCATAACAAATTAGATGCATATAACATGATACATTTAACTGGACATTTATTTAGCAAAATGATTCTTCAAAATTCACTTTGATCGAAATTGATCAAAAGTGACAGTAAACGTGTTTATAATATTACAAAACATTTCAAATAAATGCTGTTCATTGAACTTTATGTAAAGCAGCAAAAACTGTTTTCAACAACTTGAGCACCAATAATCATTTAGCAACAGGCGAGCATATTAGAATAATTTCTGAAGGATCATGTGACACTGAAGACGAATGACTGCTGAAAAATCCACTTGCCATGACAGGAATAAATTTCTTTTTAAAATGTATAAAAATACAAAAAATAGATATTTTGAATAGTATTAATATCTCACAATATTACTGTATATTTGACTTAAAAAATGCAGAAATTGTTAGACTTCTTTCAAAAACATAACAAATCCTAATTATTCCAAACATTTGACCAATATATATATAACGTTCAGGCCTACTGTAAAGACCGTGACATCAGTGTGTCGTTTCTTATTCGGTGAGCAACATCTCATCTTGTCTAGGAATAAAGATCTGAAAGATTTGTGATGAAGAAACCTGTTTATGTAAGGTCGATGTTTTCCATCTAGAGATTATGTAACCAGATCTTTATATAACTTGTTTTGTCCATATTTTTCATTGGTTTAAATAAATCAAAATGAGTCTTTAGTAATTCGAATCATGCTAGCATTTCATTCCTTATACTAATGATTAATTTCAGTTCTCGTTTTTCACTGTTTTTGTGTGTTTACAGCATGTAGCATGTTAATTGTGTGTTTGCTAGATTAGGTGTCGAGACTGTGTGTGTGTGTGTGAGGGCTGGGATCAGGTCGGTGTTATTGATGATGTGTCGTCTCTGATGTAATTACCTCAGCACTCTGGGCTCATTAGCTCTGTCCGACTCACACTCGCTGTTTGTTTCTCATTTACTGTAATGAGATGGATATGAAGTGTCTCCCTCTACACAAACCCTTTTACTCTCTTTTCTGCCCTTTTTGCTCCCTCTCTTTCTCCTTTGTCTTGTGGCTTCTCCGTTGGTTTATTGTCGCATCTGTGGTGATTTGATAAGACAGGTTTGCATTGTGCTGGAATGAGGCTTTCTGGTGCTCCGCCCACGTGACCGTCAGACTCGTGCTCCATTAAATATTCATCTTGCTTGTAAATTCTCACTTACACTCAGTTGGCTGTTTGTTAATTAAACCTATCATCTCATTGCTGCATGTCCTCTGCATCTTGTGTGTGTGTTAGTCACAGCGCTCATTTAATTACTCTGAGAGCTAAAAGCATTGATAAGATTTAGATGCCTAGTATCACAAGGCACAGACACGGTAAACAATAAAAAAATTAAAAAAAAAAATTATTATATAAAATGAGAAGCACTACTTTTTAATTTATTTTTATGCTTTTGTGTTTATCTGTAATGCCATTTTTTTTTGTTACACACAGGAGAAATCAAAAACACAAAAGACACAATGCTATAATCATGTTTTATAAAGGAATATTCTAAATACAAATACAACTTAAGCTTCATCAGCAGTGGCTGTAACATGCTATTATCACAAACAATAATTTTGACTCATCCTTTTGTTGTTGTAGTAAAAGCAAACCAAAATACATTTACAGTAATTCACTTACGATGGAAGCTTTTTTGTTAATGGATTATTATTATTATTACTACTACTAAAATAAATTCTAGTATTATTTAATATTTAGTTTGCTATTTGATATGTAAAGTTCTTTAAATAAGATGTTTTCAGACTTTCAGACCACAAATCCCTCGTACAAGGGATCCATATATAAAGACAACTGTTGCATGGTTCCGCCATGGTATAAAAAAACAAAAAAAAATTTAAAAGGTAATTGTGACTTTTTAACTGACAATTCTGTCTTTGTTTCTTACACATCTAAACACAGAATTGTGAGATATAAACTCAGAATTCTGACTTTTTCTTGCAATTCTGAGTTTACATCTAACAATTCCGAGGAAAAGTTGTAATTTTTACTTTTTTTCTCAGAATTCTCGAGAGAGAGAGAGAGAGAGAAAAAAAACGTTCAGAGAGAAAAATGATGGAAACTGGCTTCCATAAACTGTAGATTATATTTTCATATAAAATATATTGTTTGAGAAAAATATGTATGATATAATAAGACAACAAAATGAAATAACTATTTCTATAATGAAACAATTGGATTTGATGTTGTCATTGCACTATAGCAATTTATATAAATATTCTATGGAAAAAAATGTAACTGAGTTATGTATGTTTATTTATTCCATGGTCTGTTGGAATTCTTGATTCTGATTGGCTGGCAGTATGCATTAAAACCATTTAATGCACAGGTAGTTCAAAGTCAGTTTAATCACCGTTAGGCTATTAATGCGCTGTTTTGACACACACACACCACTCGTCTCGCACAGAGAGAGAGAGAGATTGGAGATCCCGCTGCGCACACAGAAACGTTCAGGAGTAGGCCAACATAAACTTGTCAACGCTGCCCCGCGACTTTTATTAATAAAATGGCTTAGATACTGTATCACTGCATTATGTTTCTCAGCAACGAGGTGGTAAAATCTCTGTTTAAGTAACTAAACTCACAACTTCAATGTTTGTAGAGAGAGATGCACAGACGGAGGTAATTCACAAACACACAATGGTCATCTCTCTCTCTCGATCAAACGATCGCTAATTAATTCAAATAAATGCTATAATTCATTCAAATAAATGTGATCTAACTGCACTATTTCGTCTGATTTGAAGCAGGCAGAATGCTTGAGCTAACGAGCCATAACTGACTAAAATAACCGTAATTTTTACCCATTCGGTCAAATATTGCGCTGCAAAGAGCAATACTAGTTTTAACTTGTCTATAACTTGGCAAATGACCATGGAATAAGCGGGATAATCAATGGCTTGCCATGCATTAAAGGATTTTAAATGCACTTCGCATCGGGTGGTTCTTGGCCTCCACATCGTACATTTAAAATCCTTTAATTCACAGCAAACCGTTGATTATCCCTTACATATAAGTCAGTGAATGTGAATGTGAATGTTTGAAAAAAATTTACAAAAAATTTACAAATTGTTCATTTTCAGGTTGATCCACTTGTCTAGTTGAATGAACGCCTGGTTTTGTGCAACTGATGTCATTCTTGGAGGTGAAGTTGAAATACTTGAAATGGTTATGACATTAAAATTTTAAAGGTCAGATATAACTTTGCACAGACAAGGTTACTATTAATGTTTAAGTGGCTATTATTTTAAAATATTGAAACTACTTTTTGTAATTGGTAATATGTCATACATTGCTGTTGATAAACTTGTATTTACCCAGGAACATTGTTTTTGTAAATTTTTGTTTTTGTAAAAAAAGTAAGATTATTCAACAATAATACCACAGAAGGTAGAGCAACAAAATAAAAGGGACAGAGACATTAAAGTGAAGCAGTCTATTATATAAACTTTAGTAAAAGTAAAAGTGTCTGTGTGTGTACATGTATGGAATTAGGCCACCTAGGCAAGCAAAGCCGAGTGGAACAGCGAGTGAATATAAATGGAGAAAGAGGCATGGCCAAGGCCGTGGGTGCGATGAGCCCTATAAATCATCATTAGATGGAGAGCCCAGAGACATGGGGAGACGACCCACTAAACTCATGCAAAATGTGTCTGTCAGATATGAGCTACTATCATTTGTCATGCGTCAAAAGATACATGTGTCGGTAAACAACTCGTGCCACCTGCTGTTCTTAGCAGCTAGCATGTGGAGATAAAGAAAGACAACTCACAGGAGAGCAATTTCACATCCCACACAGTTTGATCTCCATTTTAGGATGTCATACATAAAATATTCCGGGCCAAACAAAGTTACTCTCTTTATTGGATAAACACACAGCAGGGAGAAGGTATCATGGGAAAAAGAAACCGGAATGGTTTCAGGAAATGTTTTAAATGGATTTGAACACATAATATCCACATGAGCACCACATCTCAGCATCTCACAACACATGCTGGACACTGTACCATTAGACTATGGGTTCATAAAGTAGCTTTTTAAAAATCACCTTTTTCTCATTGAAAAATTCTCTTGCTATAAAATCTCATTTGCATTTGTGTACATTGAAATATAAGACATGTTGCATTAGGTTTAACTTAATTTACATCATTTGTTCGATCTCTTCCTTGCATAAAGCTTTTTTATGGTTTCAGAAGGCTTGTAATATTATGGGCGACTTTTCTTGCTTTTTGGACAGTTTTTGAAGTATGACAACCCTTTTCGCCTTTCATGGATAAGAATGAATGAAATTAAACAAGAGAAGTAAATAGAATAGTAATTTGAGTTTGCCATTTATTTCAGGTCCTCAGGTGATATAAATATCTGGAAATGTATTAATTCCCCGCCCCCTTAATTGCTCACCCTCATGTCGTTCCAAACCCATAAGACCTTTGTTACGGGTTACATTTGTTACATTTTCAGGCACCAAAAATGCTGGTGTTGTGTAAATGAATAAAATGTTTTCAGTTTTTAGTTGAAAATGCTGTTGTGTAAATGCCCACTTAGGTACACCCATTCGGTCAAATATTGCGCTGCAAAGAGCAATACTAGTTTTAACTTGTCTATAACTTGGCAAATGACCATGGAATAAGCGGGATAATCAATGGCTTGCCATGCATTAAAGGATTTTAAATGCACTTCGCATCGGGTGGTTCTTGGCCTCCACATCGTACATTTAAAATCCTTTAATTCACAGCAAACCGTTGATTATCCCTTACATATAAGTCAGTGAATGTGAATGTGAATGTTTGAAAAAAATTTACAAAAAATTTACAAATTGTTCATTTTCAGGTTGATCCACTTGTCTAGTTGAATGAACGCCTGGTTTTGTGCAACTGATGTCATTCTTGGAGGTGAAGTTGAAATACTTGAAATGGTTATGACATTAAAATTTTAAAGGTCAGATATAACTTTGCACAGACAAGGTTACTATTAATGTTTAAGTGGCTATTATTTTAAAATATTGAAACTACTTTTTGTAATTGGTAATATGTCATACATTGCTGTTGATAAACTTGTATTTACCCAGGAACATTGTTTTTGTAAATTTTTGTTTTTGTAAAAAAAGTAAGATTATTCAACAATAATACCACAGAAGGTAGAGCAACAAAATAAAAGGGACAGAGACATTAAAGTGAAGCAGTCTATTATATAAACTTTAGTAAAAGTAAAAGTGTCTGTGTGTGTACATGTATGGAATTAGGCCACCTAGGCAAGCAAAGCCGAGTGGAACAGCGAGTGAATATAAATGGAGAAAGAGGCATGGCCAAGGCCGTGGGTGCGATGAGCCCTATAAATCATCATTAGATGGAGAGCCCAGAGACATGGGGAGACGACCCACTAAACTCATGCAAAATGTGTCTGTCAGATATGAGCTACTATCATTTGTCATGCGTCAAAAGATACATGTGTCGGTAAACAACTCGTGCCACCTGCTGTTCTTAGCAGCTAGCATGTGGAGATAAAGAAAGACAACTCACAGGAGAGCAATTTCACATCCCACACAGTTTGATCTCCATTTTAGGATGTCATACATAAAATATTCCGGGCCAAACAAAGTTACTCTCTTTATTGGATAAACACACAGCAGGGAGAAGGTATCATGGGAAAAAGAAACCGGAATGGTTTCAGGAAATGTTTTAAATGGATTTGAACACATAATATCCACATGAGCACCACATCTCAGCATCTCACAACACATGCTGGACACTGTACCATTAGACTATGGGTTCATAAAGTAGCTTTTTAAAAATCACCTTTTTCTCATTGAAAAATTCTCTTGCTATAAAATCTCATTTGCATTTGTGTACATTGAAATATAAGACATGTTGCATTAGGTTTAACTTAATTTACATCATTTGTTCGATCTCTTCCTTGCATAAAGCTTTTTTATGGTTTCAGAAGGCTTGTAATATTATGGGCGACTTTTCTTGCTTTTTGGACAGTTTTTGAAGTATGACAACCCTTTTCGCCTTTCATGGATAAGAATGAATGAAATTAAACAAGAGAAGTAAATAGAATAGTAATTTGAGTTTGCCATTTATTTCAGGTCCTCAGGTGATATAAATAACTGGAAATGTATTAATTCCCCGCCCCCTGTGTTAAGAGAAAACATGTCAAACAAAACATGTTTTTGTGGTAATACTGTTTGAACTGGCAGTCTTTTCTTAATTTGCTGGTGCTTTTTCTATTTGCATGTGTTTTCTGAAGTTGCAGCACGTTGAGCTCTCTCGGCCACCATACATATTAAAGAGCCAGCATTTTTCCATAATGACCAACGCAGTCTATCAAGAGCAGCACAAATTAGAAGTTTGCAAATAGAAATTTTGAAGTTGCAAACCAGCAGGGCAGATGATAATCAGGTGCGGGTCATCTACTAAAAACACAGTTACAAAATAGGTTAAGACATTCTTTTTTGGGCATTAAATAAGAGCGCAAGTATACAGCAAACCTTAGTAAATCACCTTGCAGGATTCATTTTTTACTTTCCATTCAGCTGCAGTAGATAGTGTCGCACTCTGGAGGGCTCTGACTCGATGTGAAAAGAAAAGTACTCTTTAATGACAGCCTGATGTTAATTGAGGTGTAAACCTAACTGTAATTGATAGATGTGAGAGGCATCGAGGGTAATAAAAATGTAAATAACTAAAAATTTATTTTGTGTGAAGAAAAAACTTATTTGTTTGCCTGCGAGCAATGGAGTGAAAAAACTGAATATGTGAGTTTATGCATAAGAATGAGAGTCTTCAGGTTATCCTTACATGCCCTTCCCCTGCCTGAATGAAAAAAAAGCAAATAAAGACAGAGAAGATGAGCAGAGTCCGTAAAAAGGTGAAATAAAACAGGCTCTCTGCAATGTAAATGCACAGTGAACCATGATGCCACATTTGCCTCAGTTCCTGCTGCGCTCTCTCTAAACACCGGCGTACTTAACATTTCTAATGCATGTAAAAAAGCCTTGGCCGGTTACATAAATGTAATTATTTTAATTGTTTGTCTCGGGTATGTTGCAGCATTGTGGGATTCTTTGGCCAGGACCACCTGCTGCTGCTCTCTATATCATGTAACGATGCTTGAGAGGACACACTTACAGCTAATGAGGCGCTTGCTAATGAGAATGTGACATTAAAGGTCCCCTGAAATGCTGGAAACACGCAGCATTACTCTGTGTGTTGACGTCATTTTAACTGAAACAGGAAGACAGGGCGGGACATATCAAGCAGCCCCGCCCCTTTTTAAAATAGCCAATAGCGTTC
>NW_015544227.1:550956-556589 GCF_001515605.1 Sinocyclocheilus anshuiensis | reverse complement strand
ATTTTGTCACTGTTCTGGAGCACACTGCCTTATAGATAACCTTAAGACTAACATATTGATACTAACACCCAAAAACTTTAATTTTGATTTCATGGGGACTTTAAGAATGTTCTTTTTCAGTATCTTACAGTCTCAACATTGAGAAAGAAGAGTTTAGTCCTGCCAAAAATAAACAGAAATCTGTGTAGGTAGTTAAAGTTGAGGTAATTTACTAGTGTTTTGAAAACATAAGGATAAAAACAGTATGGTTACATTAACTTGATATTGACTTAAATGGAGCAGTCGGCAGCATATTTGCCTTTTAAGATTAACATTTAATTTTATGTGTGTGGTAATTATTGTGAGTAAATGCATCATTTTCTACGCTGTTTTTAGTCTAATTAATTCCTTTCTGCATTTGCTCACTTTGAGAACTGTAAGAGTCTCACTCTGTAGCACATTTCCCCCATAATTTTTGCTTCAGTTTAATGGATAAAATGTTCACTTTTTTTATGGAAATAATCATATTAGTTAGTTTTGTAGTAGTACAATATAATAATTAGGTAAATACAGAGATTAATTAAAAATAATTTGAAAAAATAAATAAATAATTGTATTGCTTTAATTTGTGCAGATTTTGCTATTTGTATCTCCAGGACTTCTAACTTACTTTCTTTTTATATGAAATAATATAATGGTTATATTTGATATTTGAATTATTTCCAAACAAAACATGTTTTGTTTAGATAATTTTCTTTTAATTTGTAATTATTTTATAGGTTTTTCATGTGTTCTCCTCAATATAATGTTCCATCTAGTAAGTCTCATGTTACCCTAAACTAATAAAAGTCAGTTCTTAAAGTGATAATTCAAAAAAAGAAAGAAAGAAAATTCTGTCATCAATTGCTTACACTCAAGTTGTTCCAAACCTGTATGAGTTTCTTTCTTTTGTTGAACATAACAAAATATATTTTGAATGATGCAGGTGACCAAACAGTTGCTGGTCCCCTTTGACTTCCATAGTTTGAAGAAAGAAAAAAAAAGCTGATAAAACAGCTGATAAAAACAAAACAGTAACCCACACAACTTCAATCCATCAGTTAATTAAAGTCTTGTAAAGTGAAAAGCTGCATGTTTGTAAAAAAAAAAGAAATCCAATATTAGGAAGTTGTAACTTTATACCATGATGTTTTTATCAGCTGTTTGGACTCTCATTCTGACGGCACCCATTCACTGCAGCAGACCTATTGGTGAGCAAGTGATGTAATGCTAAATTTCTCCAAATCTGTTCAGATGAAGAAACAAACTCATCTACATTCTGGCTTGAGGGCGAGTACATTTTAAGCAGATTTTCATTTTGGGGTGAACTTTTTCTTTCATTTTCAACTTATTAATAAAGTGTATGTATCTGTGTTAAACCAGAATATACTGTATATCCTTTTATAGAAACACTTTAAATTACATCACAAGAATATTAATTTTTATTTAAAGGTACAGAAAACACTAACTCCTTACAGAGATACTTCAGTATGTCAGCTGACTGAAGTAGCTATAGATGTGTTGTTGCCCGAGGTGTTAATGTTCCTGTGAATCACCACTATTCAGTTTGCATTTCAAATAGATTGTTTGCATGTAACCTTCAAGTGAAATTCATATCTTGGCAAACATATGTAGTTTCCCACTTCATTTTTAATATGCCTGTATTTGTGATTTGCGTTGTTAAAAAATTTGAATCCTCTCAGCTCCTTGAACCACTTCCCAGAATATTTGTTCTGATCTCTCACACACACATTTACAAACACATTTGGCCTTTCCCTCTCACCTTCTGCCTACAGTCTTTTTTCCAGTTCTTCTTGCTGCCGGTGTGTTACAGTCATAATTAAATGCATTTGATTATAAAACTGAAGAAATTTAGAATTCTGAGAGGAAACACTTTCATGTCATGGCCTTTCATGGCACATTTATTACTGTAAGATATTTAACATGTTAAAATATTTTGCAAATTCATCTGAGGTGACAAGAACCGTAACTGATGCATGGAAATGCACTATTAATAGCTTCCTCATTCACCTGACAACTGCAAAACAGTTTTGTGTTGGCTGAACTGTAAATCATTTTTTCCCCTTTAAGTTTAAATAAAAAGTAAAGAATCATAAATTCTATAGTAGAATTTATGCATTTAAAAGTACAAATCCTGTCATCATTTACTCACCCTCATGTTAAAAATGAGAAATAATAATGTTTCTTACAGTATCATTGAGGTCAAATTTGGTGTGTTGCATGTTGATTTAAATGTACTAGCACAAATGAGTAAATAAATAATGATTTAAATTTTGATCTGTTTCTTGTACAGATCTATCGTATGGCTTCAGAAGTCACACATAAGATTGCTTTTTTTGTTGTTGTTGTTGAAAGAAGTCTTTTATGCTCACCAAGTCTGAATTTCTTTGATCAAAAATACAGTAAAAACAGTAATATTATGAAATATTATAACATTTTTAAATATCTGTTTTCTATTTAAATATATTTTGAAATGTAAGTTATTCCTGTGATTGCAAAGCTGAATTTTCAGCAGGCTTTTTCTGCTTTTATATATATAATTAATTGCAATATATTTCAGAATTCTTTGATGGTATAAAATTCAAATAAGCAACATTTATTCAAAATAGGAATATTACCATTATATATGTATATGTATCCTTTATAGTATATATATAATATAGATAGAAGTCTTTATTAAATAAATGAATTGATTTCTAAAGAAAAAAAGGCTTTCAACGCAACGGTAGTGTACTGTATGTATGAAAAACAGCAGCATGAACATTATTCAAAATATCTTCTTTTGTGGTCCACTAAAGAAAGTAATTCACACATGTTTGGAATGACATGAGGTTGAGCAAATGATGACAAAAAATGTAATTTTTGAGTGCACAAATCCTTTAAGCCACTGGACAGATTGACCATGTCAAATACACATACAAGATCTATTCAACTGAGCTCCATATGTTTGAAGACAAAAACAAAACTGTCCCACATCTTCAACCTGACTTCCCAACTGCATGAAAAAAAGTTTCTCTCTGCATGTACTGTATGTTAATGCTTTTCCTCACAGGGCTTTCAACAAGATTTATTTTCTTTAGACGATGAAAGAATGCTTTCCACACTGCATGCTTTGTGGGTCACACTTACAATACAACAGCTCTGCGCTATAGCGACAGGGTAGAAAGGTATTCTTGCATTTCATTTTCAGCACTGATAACGCTGATGAACCAAAGTGATTGTGACTATCAGAGTGACTTTTTTTTCCTTCAGGCACAGGAAACAAACACATTCGATATGAGAAGCTCATTTTAGTTGCATTACGTAAATGAAGGTTCCTTTCTTGTCACAAGCATAAAACAAAAACCCAATTATTGTTCTTTCATCTCGAAAATTGTGAAGAATTTTGATTAAGGCCTCTCTGAACAAGATATCTGCTTGAATGGCGCATATTTGCGGTCTTTAGTTGTATTTCTTAAACATCTAAATATTTATGAATTCAATCAAAATTCTACTGTCTAAATAGATGTTTTGGAATCTTGTGCTCTTGTTAAATAGAAAAATGAGCACATTATTTCATGTTTGCATCACATTCTGTCCATCTGTGCCCTGTAATCTGTAATCACTAAACTAACCTGCAGTCCTGGATTTGTCAACGAGCATGCAAGTGTTTGTGGGCCATCTAAGGGAATCGGATAGATATGCTGAGTTTTAAGGCAGGATAAGAGTCTTTATCTTAGTCATTTGTGGCGGGATTGTCTGCACATCCTGTCTGTTATCAGGTGTGGACAGATCTGACCAACTCGGAGCTCAATTTTACCTCCAGTAGAGAGATGCTAATCTACACAGCGACAGCCTGTGAGAGAATGTAGAAAGATCTGATGAATATGAATATGTTCTAAGGCTATGCTCGGAATAGCACAGTACCATGCCATACTTACTTTTTGACTCATTATTTATGGAAGCCGTTTCCACCTTAGAGTCAAATAATAATTTTGACACTGTTTCTTATAATTGAAGCTTTATATCTTGCAATTGCTACTTTGTTTTGTAATTGTGACGTTTTTATGATATTTCACAGTGTGACGTTATATCTTATTTTAAACAGTATCTCACAACGACACTTTGAATTTTGCAATTGCAAATGTATTTCTCATAACTATATCTTAATATCCCACAGTTTAAGATTTAGTTCTTATGATTGTGGCTATTTCTTGTAATTGGTGCATCTCAATTGCAGCTGTATCTCAAAATTACTATTTTATTTTTTTCATATTTGTGAATTTATTTCTTATAATTGCAACTTATTTCAATTTTTATCTTACAATGAGACTTTATATCTTGTAATTGCAAATGTATTTCTAGTAATTGCAACTTAATTTCTCAGATTTGCAGCTTTATTTCTAATAGTTGTAACTTTATTTCACATAACTGGTGTTTTCAACTCACGACTGCAACTGTATATCTCAAAAATGATATAATTTTTTTCATACTTGTGACTATTTCTCATAATAGCAAATGAATATCTCAAAGTGTGACTATTTTATTTTATTTTATTTGATTTATTAACTCAGAATGAGACTTTCTATCTTTCATCCAACACTATTTCTCACAATTGCAGCTTTATTTCTTGTAGCTGTGACTTTATTTCTCATAATTATGAGATAAAAAGCACCAATTATGATTCTCACAATTAGGCTTTATATCTTTAATATCTTTATATCTTTATCTCAACTGCAAATCATTATTTGAACTTAATATCTCAAAATAATATGCAACTGTATGTCATGAGACTTTATATTTTTTAGTGGCAAATTTATTTCTCATAATTTGAACGTTACATCTAACAATTGTAGCTTTATTTCTTGCATGTGTGTCTTAATTTCTCATAATTAGTGTGTTAATCTTATAAATGCCACTGTATCTCACAATGTGATATTTTTATTTTAAACTGTATCTCACAGTTTTTTTTTTTAACTGTTTTATTTTTTAACAAGCTTTTATAATTGTTTGAATGGGACCTTACATTTTTGACATGCACATGAATTAATTAAAATAATTAAAAAAAAATTCAAATGCTGAATTTAACATTTAATATAATGAGGCGCCGTGATAGAAATGTAGCATCATTTTTAAATGATTAGCTTACATAAAGTGCAAGAATGAAAAATAAGTATACAAGTATACAGTTTATACTACCCAGTATGCATTATGCTTTGTATTCTATTCTGAACATAGCCTTTAGAAAAGGCTATGTTCAGATAGCCTAAAAAGATGCATAAAAAGATTTATGCTTTCCAGTGTGGCTGGTATAACATTAAAATGGTATGTCATTTAATATTTCATCCTGTGTGAGTTAAAAGGCTTTGTTGCTGTCTGTGTGGCTCTCTATGTCCGTGCGTTTGTGTTTGTGTTTATGTATGCGTGTGTTCGTTTAAAGCTTGACGGCGCTATCCATGGAGAAAGCGGTTTGGCCATGTCTCTGTGGGTGATGAGTGCTTTTCACGGGAGTGGCTGAAATTAGCTGTAACGCCCTTACTCGCTGATGTCAAATCTGCCCTCTCTCACACACACACACACACACACACACACACACACACACACACACACACACA
>NW_015544227.1:537331-550773 GCF_001515605.1 Sinocyclocheilus anshuiensis | reverse complement strand
CCTTCCTCGATGATGTCAAATCTGCCCTCACACACACACACAGCACAGGCTGAGACATCTGCCAGCACACTAAAAATGAACAAGTCATTTCAGTGTGTCGAGCAAATTTCACACACATCCAAGGCCTCTCTCTGATCTTCTTAAATCACTGCTTGCCTACCGCTTCCTTAATAAACCCCCTTCTTTCATATCTGCAGTGTTTCCTGCTCTCCGTGACCCTTTCTGGAAGCTTCTTCTCTGCTCTGAAGTGCAGAGCATCATTGAAAAGGAAACGTGTCTAATTAAACATGACCTTATTTACATACCATAGCAGAAAAAGGAAGGATTTTTACTCTTGGAAGAGGTGGAGGAAATTACTCTTGGTTTAAAAAAGAAAGGCAATTAGATTCACATAAACAGTCAAAAACATTCAGTGTATATACAGCTACATAATACAGCTTCTCTTTTTTCTTTTCAGTATATACAGCTACCATATATATATATATATATATATATATATATATATATATACCTCAAATTAATATTATTTATTTATTTATTTATTTTTGGTATACACTTGGTAAAAACTCCTTAAACCCCACACAAAAACATTTTGCACAAGAAATCTATTGATATGATGGGACAATTATAAATGTGTTAAAACTTAATTTGAAAATTAAAAATTTAGGATTCATTTATTGATGAATTGTGCATGTTTATTTTAATACTAAATAAGAATCTACCTGTATGTATCTCTTGAAGGGTCTTTGCTGGTGCAAAATTATGTTTTGAAGGTCAAATACTCTTTAACTTTATTTCATGTCATCTGGAGATTACAAGCTCTTGGGGAGCTTACGTTAAGTTTTAAAGAGTTTTTTCAGGCTCTCCTCTCGTCTGCAGACAGATAGAGGGAGACAGAAAGACGCTGGTTATCACTGGATTCATGGGTCCTGATCAGAGGCAGGGTGCTGGGTGTTATCTTAATGAAGCTGTGCTTATCATGAGCTCGAGGTCACTGCTATCTGTCTAACCTCTGATTGCACCCTCTTTCTTTCAATTAACCCACTCACAAAAGTCTGTCTACGCTTACACACTTGCATACATACATACAGTTTCAATAAAAAGTTCCCGTTCTTCTGTTTTAATTGGAAAAAAGAAAAGGTTGAGACTTTTATTTTACATGTGTTTTCCAGAGGAACTCTAAAGGCACCTGGCCTCTTGGCAGCAGGGGGCCCCAATTTGTGAGAGGTCCTGGGTTCAAATCCCGAACGAGCTCCCAGAGCTGTTAATTTTCAGGTAGACTGTCTGTAGCCTTTAAGCGATCGATCATCAATTGAAAACCGGTGCACCAACCCCTGTGATGTGTAGCGGCAGCAGCCACAGACAGACAGAAAGCCAATGTACTAGCATAACATTCTCAACTTTATTAAGGAAGATGGGCCATATTTATACAACACCGATTCATGCAGTAACATACAGGATGTCTTGGGCATCCAATCAATTTACTCAGAGGTCATACCCTATATGGAGAAAAATAACAAGTAAGATGTGCGAGCGAGCATATGTGAGAGTTTAGTTAATGTTTGCTTAATATTTATTTCTTTTTCTTTTGAATTCCTTTCAAATGCATTTCTTTCCTGTAAATATTGTAATTCATTTCTGTGATGACAAAGCTGAATTTTAGCATCATTACTCCAGTCTTCAGTGTCACATGATCCGTCAGAATTCATTAAAAAATGCTGATTTGCTGCTCAAGAAACATTTCTTATTGTTATCAGTGTTGAAAACTGCTTAATATTTATTGTGGAAATCATGGAAACATTTTCCAGGATGAACAGAAAATCCAAAAGAACAGCATTTATTTGAAATAGAAATCTTTGTAACATTATAAATGTCTTTTACTATCATATTTGGTCAATATAATGCATCCTTCCTTTGTAAAATTATTGATTAATTAGTTAATTATTATTATTATTTTAAATCGTACTCTCTCCATGTATATAAATGTACATTTAAAATTATGAAGTTGCCCTACTAAAAGGACAACTGGCCCCTTGTTCAAATCCCCCAAACTGCCACTGAGTCGAATCATGACTTTTATAGGCATATACAGTAATATGAAATACAGATAAAAAAGAGTGCTCTCTCTCTTTCTGCATTCATCCCTCTAGACTGGCTTGGCCTGAGGGTCTGTGCCACTCATGTTTGTACTTACTGCAGTGCCACTTCCTTTAAAACTCAAGCCAAGCGGAGTCAAAACTGCCAGGGCCAGGATCAGATCACAAGCCACTGCAGCCATCCATGATGTGTGTGTGTGTGTGTATGTGTGTGTGTGTGTGTGTGTGTTTATGTGCCAACACAGATGAAGTGTTAGATTGGAAGCTTCCCGTTCCACATTTCCACTAAGCACTCTCTTGTGTGCCATCAAGTGTTTCACAGGTGTGGTACCACTTGTCTGTGGTCTCGACAGGACATTTTAATTTAAATTATAAACATTATGCAAAATATCATGTCTGCTTTCAGCATAATTAAAATGCCAGTAGACGGATTATAAAAGAATTTATTTTAAAATTTTCTTTAGAGGTTTATATTTATTTATACATGTTTGTGTGAAGACAATGTGAAAAGACATCTACTGTAAGTGAATATTCAGTTTGCAAAATATTATCATGGCTATTTATTTTGTCTTTTGAGATTTGATGGACCATGAAAAGTGACTATTGGATTATTGAAAAGTTATTTTTATAGATATTGGTTAATATTATTTTCCCCTGCTCTTACCGGCCTGGTTGAATCAGAAGTTTAAAGTTACAAGTAATTTAAGAGGTTGAGAAAATGAATGTGTGAAAGATTGTATATATATATATATAGCAGGGGAAAATAATATTTATATATATATACAGTCAAGCCAAAATGTATTCAGACGCCTTCAACATTTCACACATTATCACAGTTTATTTGCATTAGTTTAGAAAATGGAAATAAAATATGACAAGAACTCCGAGTTAAACTGTGTCAGAACAAATTCATCTTGATAATGTCAGAAAACACTTAAGCAAAACATGGTCAGGTCAAATTGTCTGAATAATTTTTGGTCACAATGACAAAAGAACGTTAATTTCCTGGTTAAGGGAAATAACTTTCTTACTGTACAACTCTACACAGAGCTTGTAGCATAAATCTGCATGATAAGGGACTCCAGTTATGAGCAAACAATGAACAACGTCAAGTGTGATACAAATAAGACGTTATTAACTACATAAACACTTAAACTAGTCTAACATACTACATAATCTCTATTCATGATGGCGCCGATCTCTATTCTCTATCTCTATCTCTATCTCTCTATCTCTATTCATGATGGCGCCGCAAATGGCAGCCAGGACGCTGAGCTCCGCGATTCTTCTATTGTTTTTGTTTGTTTGTTCTGTGTTTTGTCATTCTTCTTCTATAAGTTAAAAGTCTAGGCCCGAAGGCCTGGCACAAGCTTGGGTATCCTGGAGCGTTTGCTCACATCTTCATCTTAGCATCTAACTGAACTACCGACTCTGGGCGGGTCACTGGTGTGAAGCCTTTTTAACTTTGTTAATCTAATGAATAACTGATTTGTTAAATCAAATGAAAAATTGTGTTTTCTGATTGGTCCAGATGCTACATGTCTGAATAAATTTTGGTTTGACTGTATGTACAGGTATATGTGTGTGTTTATATATTGCCGCTGTTCACTGATAAATCATCAGGTCAGTTGAATCGGGTAAATAATATATATACATTCTTAATATATGTATTGTTTGCTTCAATAATTAAAAAATCCTAAATTATAAAAAAAATAATCTAATATATTAATTAATAAATAAATTATCTTTAAAATGAAATAGAAATTACATTTTCATAAATTAATAAGGAGTCTACTCAAAAGAATATTAGTTTTTGCTATCATGAAATTTAATTTGTATTAGTATTGTGTGCTGAACCTTTGGTATTGTGACAATCCTAATCTAAATAGAAGATTACTTATTGAATAGGTTGATATTACTATTAATATATATTACACTGTAAGTTTTAGAGCTGTCTAGAGCACATGGGGTCCAACTTTCTTGCTCAAGGAGACCAAGAAGGTCACTCCAAGAAAATGTACGCTGTTATGTATGCAGTGAATATGTATAATATTAATGAGAGTGGTAATGTAGGGGTGTAATAACTTCCTGACATCTGCTAAGATGCTTTTTAAAATATTCCTTGCTCTCTGTTCCTGAACCCTTTTTAATTGGATTCTCCTTTGAATGGCTGCCATCGCCTTTTTTTTTTGTTACACATTTATCACTAGTGACTGATTGTCACCATGGCGACGAGTTCATTCGTTTTATAACAGGTACCAATGACAAATGGCAAACAAGAATCTGTTGGTGAAAATAATGAGGTATAACAGTATCATGATACTTGTGGATATTTGATTGTATTTTTTTTATTGTATTGACTACTATTCATGAAGATATTAAAATCTCAGAATGAGGTATGCAATGTATCGGCTCAAATTGTAATTCTGGTTCATTTGGCGATTATACTTGGCTGGCGTCCAGTCGAGTTGAAAGTAATAGCCACAGATTTATCCGCTCAAAGGGGTTTCAGGGTAATGATCCATTCAGTTGATAGAAAAGTCAATTTTATATTCAATTAATTTTATAGGACATTTTTGAGCTTTTTCCCCCAGAATAATCAATTGAAATTGTAAAACACAGACTGACATGTTCAACCCATCACTCAAAGCATATGCACACACACGCACCCATAAAGCTGATATAATAGGCATTCTAAATAGACTTATGGGAAATTAGCGTGAGTGTGTGTGTGTGGTCGTGATAACGGAAAGCTTTATGAATTATCCTCACACTGACATGTTTATTATGGTTATTTTCCTCGAAAGGCCTGATTCAGCACTAACTCTGCTGGCATTTTTTCTCATTTGCACAGTGAATCCAAGCACAGATTTGGAAATTGAGTGTCAGAAACTGTAGCCAGTAATTATGTTTTTGAGTCTGCAATGCTGAAATGTTATTCCAAACCCATTTTTCATTTTGATCCCTTATCTGAATATTAGTATACAGTATTCTAAATAATTCCATGCACTGTGAAAAATTAAATCCTGTAAACGTTGAACTGATTTAACAAATAAAATGACAGAATTGTACAGAAATATAATGTTGTTTATTTGAACTTTAACACTAACTCCTTTAATAACTCCCTATCAGTTATTTGAGTAATATCAAATATTCTGTCCGTTTCATTGAATCAGTTCAAATTTTGTTTTATTTTATTTTTATATTATTTTGTTATTTTATGTTTCATTGCATAATTTGCATTCCATCATTTTCTTTGCATTTAGTTAAAGTTAAAGTAATATTTTTAATCTAATTAGCTGTTGAAATTATAGTTTCCTCTGATTGATAAACATCAATAATTATTTTTGCCATTGTTTTTCAATCAGAACAGAGAGATAGTGGGGGTAATAGAAAATACGCTCTCTGCAGATTCTGTCATTGAAGCCTGCTGGAGAACAGGAGGAGCGAACTCTTTGTGGCCATGAAGACATCTCTGTTCAATGTTATGCTTGGTTGAGAAGCCCCCTGCTGCTCTGAAAGCCTTTTGGAGGCTTCAGTGAATTTATTTTTAAGACTTACATTGTGCACTGTAGTAAGTTTCAAAAATCTGTGTGTACTGAGTATAGAGTTATTTGTCATTTATTTGAGATATTTGAAAAAGAACACAAGAAGTTGAAATGGTCTTGCATGAAGGGTGTGTATAACCAGGTGGTAGGAGTAAACAAGTTTACTTAAAGGTACACTACAGAAAGTTTTTGATTAGAAATTAGAAAACAAGATAATAGTATATAATAAAAACATTTCCTTTACAAATAACTTGCTATTTTATGTGTCAACTACAGATGGTAGTAGGTAATAGAGTGCATAAATCCAGTGTACCTTTAAGGGAACCATTATACATTCTATGTTTAATTTCTACCTTGAGGGGTCTGCTTAAATATATAAAACCAGTCATAAGGGTCAATTTCTCGAAATTGAGATTTATACACCATCTGAAAGCTGAATAAATAAGCTTTCCATTGATGTACAGTTTGTTAGGATAGGACAATATTTGGCCGAGATACAACTATTTGAATATCTGGAATCTGAGGGTGCAGAAAATCGCCTTTAAAGTTGTCCAAATGAAGTTCTTAGCAATGCATATTACTAATCAAAAATTAAGTTTTGATATATTTACGGTAGGAAATTTACAAAATATCTTCATGGAACATGATCTTTATTTAATATCCTAATGATTTTTGGCATAAAAGAAAAATTGATAATTTTGACCAATACAATGTTTTTTTGGCTATTGCTACAAATATACCCCAGTGACTTAAGACTGGTTTTGTGGTCCAGGGTCACACACACACACACACACACATTTATTTTCCAGCAAAAATCAGACTCAATTTCTGGCCATTTTCATCCTCTGACTTTCAGGGAATTAAAGATGCTGTTTTTTCAGAAATTATCTGCAGAGCAGTAGGTGCTACACACAGCCAGGAACAGCACAAGGTAGACGACTTTCCCATGCTGTACTTTAGCCATTTGTTTTTCTAAATGTGATTTTCTAAATGTGGCGACACCAAGCCGTCAGCCCATTTTTTGCAATGTTTTCTTCATCATCGGCAGTAGTTGGACCTTGTCAGTGGCAACTGTGAGTTTATAATGCGCAATTGTGAGATATAAACTCATAATTCTGAGCAGAAAAGAATTGTGAGAATGTCGCAATTACCTTTTTGTTCTTTATTTTGTGGTGGGAACAAAAAAAGCAGAATTGCGAGATGTAAAGTCAGAATTCAGAGAAAAAAGTCAGAATTGGGAGATATAAACTCAGAACTGTAAGATGTAATATTGGGTTTATATCTCGCAATTTTGAGTTTGTATTCTGACTTTTTTCCATTCTGAGAATTTTCTCAGACTTGCGAGGAAGAAAGTCAAAATTGTAAGATAAAAAGTTGCAATTAACGGTTTAATTTTTTTATTCCATGGCAGAAATTGGCTTCCTTATTCCTGTCACCTGTTGTTATAGACCGGTGTTTCCTCTCACGCAGGCGCAGAATGTATGTGCCAGTTGGCTGTTTGCAGTGTGTTCAGTGGCAACACAGTCGGCTTTTGTCACTGCTTTAATGTCAGTTTGGTGTGTCACAAGCTTTAGTCTTCTACCCGTGCTCACTGAGGCGGGTCTTAAGTGTCCCAGCTTTGAATGACACACCATGTTGAATCATTATGAATTTCGGATCAGCAGACATCCCAACCGACAGCATGACAGATAAAAGTATTTGTTTTTATTTGAGAATGACTGTATGGAAGTGGACGTTCACCAACAGCCGCTAGTCACTGCCAATTACAGCTATAGAAAGCGGTATGACAGAGATATGTATTGAGACATGGATACTGTGTGTGTGGGCATGCAAATGTCTCCAGGGACACACTTTGACAGGACGCCTCCAGACACATGCCACGCCTAGAGCTGATGGACATTCGGTGCATTAGCAAAGAATAATAAATAATAAACCATGTGAGGAAAATATCCTTAGAAAATGAGCAAACTGCTTTTATCTACTCAGAGCCATCAGCAGCTGTCCTGAGGGCTGTTCCGCTAAATGCGTTCATGCCCTCTTCTGCGGGCTGTTCTGTTAAACGCTTGCACCTCCCTCCACCAGCGATGATGAGTCACAGTACCAGTCTGTCTGAAACGTTCAGAATGAATCTGGCTCAGGCGATGAAAATCCCGCGTAAAGAGGATTAACTTTTCTCAAGGGTCCAGCCCTGCTTCCCTGAGATTGAGGCCTTTACATATTCCGGCATGATTTCATGTAGATTTTATGTGGATCTTTTTGCAAAAAAAGAAGTTGATGGCCTAAGGTTTTGGCTTTGCTTGTCAGAAAGAAATTATTTTGTGTGTGTGGCTGTCAACATAATTTCTGCCTCTGTGTGTGTGCGTGTGTATGTGTGTATGTGTGTGAGAGAGAGAGAGCTAATGCCTGAAGATCCAACAAATCGAGAGCAATGTTAAATATTCTGGCATCAGAAATTTGTCTTAAATCAGAATATCACAATATTTCTCTCTGTCTCTCTCTCTCTCTCCCCCTCTCTCTGACTCTCTCACACACACACACACACACACACACACACACACACACACACATACATACACACACACACACTATGTTCAAAAGTGGTAACATGAAAGATTATATAATATTCTAATATTCACAAATTATTTGCTCAAAATGGTGTAAAAACAGTTACATATTATTTCAGTTTAAAATAGATTTTTCTATATGAGTATTTAAAAAAATTTGATTTATTCCTGTGATGGCAAAGCTGAATTTTCAGCATCATCACTCCAGTCTTCAGTGTCACATGATCCTTCAGATATCATTTTAATATGCTGATTTGTTGCTCAAGAAACATTATTATTATTATTATTATTATCAGTGTTGAAAACAGATGTGCTGCTTAATATTTTTGAGGAATTTGAGCAATTACTTTTGAACAAAATCTTTTATGACGTTAAAAATGTATTTACTTTCTTCACTTTTGATCACTTTTGGTCAATTTAATGCATTCTTACTAAATAAAGACGAGCTTTAAAAAATATTTACTCACGCCAAACTTTTGTACGATAATGTGAATGAAATTATAGTACACTGCAGTTCCTTCATAAGAACTCTTTTTTTTTTTTTTTTTTTTTTTTTGTGTAAAAAAAAAAAAAAAAAAAAAAGTAAATGATGACAGTATTTTCATTTTTGGTTGAACTCCTTTATAAAAACTTTTTTTTTTTTTTTTTTTTTGTCATATGTGTATAATATAAATAAATCTCTAAAAAAATATATCATTAAAAACTATAATTTAGTATTAATTTGGCAGTTTATTTTGAGTTTCCAAGCCAGAACTTCAAGAATGTCAGAGCGCTGTCATATGCGTCTACCACCCCTGCTGTGCCTGCGTCATGAAATGCCCTTCAAGTTTCCAGTGGCGCCATGTGCTCTTGACGAGACTGATCAGTTTTGCGCTTGATACTGTCTGACGAGATGGAAGGCTGTCACGCTAACCGTCTCTGCCCTCGGGCCTTCACAAGGAGGGAACTTGTTGTTCTTTTTCACTCTCTCTCAGTTTGTTCATCTTCCCTGCTCTATATATACTAATCTGTATGCTTGTAAAGTCATGTATGCATAAAATAACATCTGGAGAAAGGTACCGGTGCCTCAGTTAGCTTGGTGCATAACAGATCCTACTCTTGTCGCTTTCCAGAGCAGGCACCTCATAAGAGCAGACATTTGTTTCTGTGCTCAACAACAGCCTTTTCATGCCAATTAGTATTTGGAAATGTGTATCCATAAAGTTGCATGATATGATATGACTACTATATTGGTTATCAGTCGATATTAGAGATTTTGTATAGGTTGTAGCGAATCAGCTCATGGGGAAATATGAATAAGTAATCATAACAACATACACGATGACCTGAAGGCTATGTGTGTTCATTCAAAGAAAGGTTTTCCTATGGATTAATTAGTAGAAAAGTCCATTTCTACTGTGCATTGTGCCTCTTGCTATGGAACATGCAGTGATTTTCCCTACTCACATTTCATCAGGTCGTAAATGGCTCTGGTCTTAGCAAAGGTGTCGGGGTTGCCATGGTAACCAGTGGCCTGTGGTCATTCGCAGACATCCTGGCGCCCAGTCTATTGGGTGAGGGGTCTGTGACGACTTGTTAATCTAATGAATAACTGATTTGTTAAATCAAATGAAAAATTGTGTTTTTGATTGGTCCAGATGCTACAAGGTCAATAGTGGATATTTAATTATACATATTCCCCTTATTTTTGATTTAATGCTTGATTTGAAAAAACACTATTTAATAACACTATTTAATGCAATGTTTATTCAATCTTAAAATTCATATCCATTTTTCATACATTTTTAGCGTTTGGACAAAATAGTATAGAATTTATGAGCTATTTATTGGTCATAACATGAAAATAATTATCTAGCGATGCAAATTTTTTTTTTTTTTTTACTGAAACACTGAAATCAAAATTGAAGTTTTCATTTAGCTGAAACCAAAAATAAATGTTTTTTTAATAATTAATTAATTATTAAGAATCACTCAAATAAGAAGCTATATAAATGTCTCAAATATTACATATATAATATAAATATAAAACATACACTCAAATAACTGGTGTATATAAAGATTTAAATTCTACATGAGCAGTTTTTATATAAACTTTTTAATGATATAATATTTCCTAGTTCGTTGTTGTTGTTGTTAAAATCTAAACATTTAAATGGTGGCTGTAATAAAAAATGTAGTTTTGCATCACTATAATTATCGCTTATAGGTTCTGGCCAGATTTTAATATCAGTTTAATATCATCTCTAGTAATACACTACATTGTAAAAAAAGTTTTAAGAAGTTTTAAATAAATCAAAGATTATTGGAGTACATTTGAGAAGAAAATACTTTTGGGTTTATCTACTTCAAAACTTATACGTTATACTTGCTGTTT
Source organism: Sinocyclocheilus anshuiensis (assembly GCF_001515605.1). Taxonomy (NCBI): domain Eukaryota; kingdom Metazoa; phylum Chordata; class Actinopteri; order Cypriniformes; family Cyprinidae; genus Sinocyclocheilus; species Sinocyclocheilus anshuiensis. The sequence continues at coordinate 540,191 of NW_015544227.1, read as the reverse complement.
TTTGTAATTGTTTGTAAAATTGACTATTTATTCAAATTTAGTAAAATTACTAGTTGCTTCTACGCCTTTTTTTTTTTCAGTGTACAGATAATTTTACAGATATAACAGAAAGCAAAACAGTCAGTTCTGCTTGTGGATATCTTGTTTAATTGCTACTAATGCAGCAAATCCAGTGACTAGCTCTTCCTCAAAAGTGCTCCACTCAGTATCTTGCCAACATGACTAGCAGACTGGCACACTCAAAAGTTGTGTAAATCCAGTCAGATTCAATCAGATTGAAACGGATGGTTTTTAGTTAGCACTTGGCGTTTTTGTGTGCAGTAAGCATCAGGCAGTCCATGAACGGACTGTGGGTGGTCTGTGGGTGTGCCGCCTCAGGCTCAAATTAGACATGCTGTACCATATATCCTGCCAGTAGAATCTGCATCCTACTCTGAGTTTAGCTGAGGCCTTCAAACAAGCTCTACCTACCATTCTTAAACCTCATCTCAACTCAAACCTGAGTGAGATGCCAACCTGAAACTGCACGATGACGTCACACCTATCAGGCATTTCCAAAATCTCATTGTTCACGCTGTATGTGAACAATGAAACACTTGTTAAAAACACTTGTAAAAACACTAAACACTTGTTCGCAAGTCTCCTGCTTCTCAATGTTTGTTTTCAGAAATGAAGACTCACACTTGCTTTCTTTAGAAATTATCATAATGATGTCTCGCACTGTTCATACTGTGCTGAGTTTTTTGTTATTTTTTAATATCTTAAAGCTGCACTGGAAAATTCCTTAAAATCTCTATTGTGCAAAGGATTTTGTGATTTCTTTTTAGCTAGTGCAAAAACAACAGTCAAACAATCAAGCCTGTACAACACTGGCGAAAAAAATAAAAACATCCAGTAAGACAACAGTCTGTCTCTGGTAAACAGTTGTCTGTAGAGTCCGAGAACAGTTGTTTGTGTGTCTCATATTGCCTTGTAAATCTTCAAGATTCTCTCTTCCCTTTCATCTCTCGACCTTTCTTTTCACTTTCATGCCATCATTTAGACATCCCTGAAACATTTATGGACTTCCCTTATGTTATCATGAAGGCGCTTTCTGATCGGTTTTGTTTGATTGTGTAACTTGCCCCTGGTAAGTCTGTCTACATTTATTAAGGTCCAGAATATTTTTTGAAACAGTACAAAAAGAAAATAAAAAAAGAATAAAGTCAGAATGAATATGAAAAAAAAAAAATCAAGGGCTGGAAGTCAGTTTTTTGCCCAGAAGTAAGTGTTTTAGATGTTGAGTAAATGAAGGGAACATTTGACAAATTCCTAATATAAATGTGTTGATAAAAATTAGATTTTGACATTTTTTGTTGCAAAAAACCCTTTACTAACATTTTAATTGGACCTCAGGGGAAAATTTAAATAAAGGAGTCATTTCATACATTTTTCTATTAAAACAAAAAGGGAAGTTGTTTTACATATGGCAATTAATGAACCAAATAGATTTTTATAACCTGTTTCATTTTCAGTGGGTTATAAATGTAACAAGTTTGCTGGTTGACTGTAGATTAGCTTGACTGCTTGTTTTGACTAGATGTTATGTTGTTTTGACTTTTATCTGTATGCCAGAATTTCTTCAAAGGAATAAGAAAGTTGTTGTGAAAAATAAGAGGTCATGAGGTATTATTTTTACATTTTGCTAAAAAGGCATCACCATATTTTTACTTCTTTGTTATGACACAAGTGGCTCTAATGTGAGCAGTTCTCAGCTAATTAGGATAGTTTCTCCTTTCATCCGTGTTTTTGAGAAACGATTTGGACTCTCGGCTAATGAGCTTGTCTTAATCACACATTCCATTGTATGACATGAACTGAATGCTTTAAATATTTCATTTATTCAGTGTTCCTTATCCAATGGGGTGGCTTAGTTCCCCTCAAAACATTTTCTTAAAAAAGAATGCTGTTTTTTAAAGAATGAATTTTTAAAGAAAAAAAGAAGAAAAAAACACTGGTCGGTGTTTTTGCTGTAGGGAAAGATAGAGTTGTAGAATTAACTGCAGTCTTGTGCTCTGATACTCAATGTACGTCCACAGACGTCTGTGTCATCTTTTAGAGCCTCTTCACAGGCACATCCAGTTCTTCTACTTCTTCTTTTTTCCAAGATGCATGTGGAGACTCAAAGTTGGTAATGGAATACGGATAAGATGCTACTGTATCTTGCATATTATTTATTTATTTATTTATTGGTCTGAGAAATGGTGCAATGGACCCTCTGAATCAAAGCCAACTTATATACATATATACCGAGCAAGTTGCATCCACAGACATGCTGCTCTGAGCATGTAGGAAATACTGCTGCTGCTCATATAACATTTTCATATAACATATGAAATAACCCCCGTGTATAACATACATGAAATTACCCTGAAGCAGATCTATACAGGTGGAGCTGGGGAAGGTGGAGGGTTTCTGAAGTACGCTGCAACTGCTACAGCAAGCACTAGCTAAGTATTCTAATGTTGAGCAGCAACATTGGCTGCTGATGTGAAAAAAAGACCAATCAGCTGCGCAATGTGAGTAATAAGGGGATTATATCAGATTGAGTTAGAACCTATCGGTCTGTGCCATCTAGAATTTCATGACAGAACTTTGTGTATATATATATTTATATATATATATATAACAGCTTTAATTTTATACAGTGTAGTACATTTCTGCAGGTTATTTTAGTATTTTTTGTATATTTTAGTATCTGTTCTCTCTCTTAAAATAAATTTTTTTTGAAGTAGCCTTAAACTACAAATCAAACACTTGCGAATGCATGTATGTGTTTGTATGTGTGTGTGTGTGTGTGTGTGTGAGAGAGAGAGAGAGA